>NW_027248402.1:150000-450000 GCF_041260155.1 Ptychodera flava
ATACAACTCTGAGAATGAAACAAGTTGTCAATAGATTACCAAGCTTTGAGTATCACTGTTGTCCATTAGGCAAAATAATAAAGATCGTTTCTGTCAGCTGGTCACCGCGTGCGTCATTCAGAACCTGCGCGTCATGGCTTTTTTGTTGGGGGGGGGGGGGTTGTTACATAGTGATCAGTACAGCTATCCTTGATATCCCTGTTTGCATGTCCAAAAATGCTAAACAGAAAACGGAAGTATTATGCAGCCAATGATAAATTACTAGAAATTCACTTCATGGGCAGAATCTTGCAAAATCGCTTTTTCTTGTCTGGTTAGTGAAAAACAATATCCCTGAACTAAAATATGCATGGGCTACCAGCCATTGTCACTTGGTTACCAACTTCAGAAAATGGTAACCCAAGTGGAATACCAGGGGAAAACGTTAATTTTGAGCCGTGCATTTCATGGATTTTGGTAGCCCCAGGGAAAAGTTGGTAGTCTGTGGACGCGAAACTGCCGCTAATTTCGAGCCCTGACACCTATACATATGTAGTATACATACCCGTTTCCTATATTCAATCTCAGCCCAAAGATTTTAAATTTAGAAATAGGCCTAAGAGTTTATAATCAAGATGATAAAACCATTAGAAAATTGAAAATATAGTTACATTTTGATTTTCTTTTTTGAACATGCAAATTGGTTTATTGGTTGGAGGAAACGTGCCATGGATTATAATACTTGACGATGACAGTTTTGTTTTAACATCTTCTGAAATTCTGTCATTTGTCTTGTCAGTGTGATCTGTCCATGTCGCATGCAATCATACCAGCGTATTATTTATTGGTCAACATACAAGAGATGAATATGCATGTATCGACAGAGTGTCTTCACTTATCTAAAATCAGTGAACAATTCAAAAAGCAAAATGTAACTGAAAATTAATTTTAAGAGGCTTTTGGAAGGGTGCATGGAAATGACAAAGTTACATCCCAAAAGGTTCTTGCTGATACTGATAGATTTTTTTCTTCCACATTAGCTTGCCAGTTTTTTTTACAGAACTCATCTAAGGCAGAATTTTTTCCCCTTGTATCTGCTGGGATTTTTTTTTCTCGAAAATCTTCCAGACCCCCAGGATATCAAATGGTCAACCCCTTAGTAAAATGTCGGGCCCGACAGACACATCTCTGCGACATTAGCCCACAGGTGTGAACATGTTAGCTGAAATTGTTAAAAACTATCAAAGGTGCCAAGTCATGCTCTGCACAGTTCGAGCAAGATTGTTTTTAAGGTGTTTCGGACACTAGTAACGATACACGACGACACTGCACAATGTTGGATCATATATAGACACGCTCATGAGTAGGCTAAAATAGCCGGTATCAACAAGCTAAATGTTAGTGATTTCGGGACTCTAATATCGATAAGACAGTACTACACTCTTAAAATATCTCGACAGCCCGGGTCTGCGAAATCCGCGATGTTTACTCGATAAATTTCGGCAATTGCGGGATTCTAATATCGATACCGGACGGTACTAGATTAATTTGCATTCAATTTATGTCTCCTCACGCCGGGTCTGCGACTATTTTGATTCTAGGCCTATATGCCTTTATTGTGTATCTCGTTTACTCGCCTTGACATGCTGAGAAGTACTGGGAATCTTCAAAGTAATGACTACACGAGACGTTCAGAGTTCGCTGGTACTATGACTTTATTTTTCGGTAGATAAGCTTGGCAGTTGCAATCGCCCAAGATGCGCTTCTGCCATAATCAAAATGTCTTGGGTCCGCTGTGTTCCTCTTTCCAATGTTCGTTGAATTGTCATATAAATTCCTTTAAACATTTTTAAGGCGTGGCTTTGACCTTATAGGTATGAATTATGGATAAAATGGTACATCCAATCATGAATACAAATCTAACAGTTAATGTTCAAACGTCACTTTTACTAGGGTGGCCAAGCCATTTTTTCTCTTGTTTATACACACAGTTTAAATGGCTTTTTTAGCAAGAATGGGGTAAAAGAAGAAAAATTAAAAAAAAATTATGCAAATAGCTGTATCCAATCAAAAGTTATGAATTTTTAAAGCAATAAGAATGCCATTTTTTCCGCGGACAATTTTCGGCAAATTTTAAAATTATTTTAATGAATGCCGATTCCTTCAAGTTTGGCAACCCATAATTCTTTATTTACTTCACATGGAATCATTAAACTATGTGTCTTGTGCACAGATTTCCCAATATTACGGAAAAATCAAGATTTGACTGATGCACAGTCTTGGATTTTGAAACTGTGAGTGTTGAAAATTGAAATATTTTGTCTGACTTAGTCAAAATTGCGGCGGCACCGTACCATAGAAAAATGGATGGATTTTATGTTTTTATGAATTTTGAATTCACATAACTTAAAAACTAGAGCTCACAATACAATGAAATTTTGTCACAATGTTATTTAATAACACTCAATTCTAACAAATCAATTTAAACTGCCAATTGTCTTTTATGCAGTTCATTTTCAGCCATGAAATTGTAAGAAATAGCTGTCCCTAACTTCAGCCTCAGGCAGGCTGTCAATGGTGTGTCAGTGTGACTGCCATCTTGAGTCACACTGTACTGAGGTCTATGAATGAACACGATTTTGTTTTTATGATTCGTACTTGTGCTCGTGGACAGATTTTCGTCATATTTCACAGAAATGTTGGAATTATGTTTAAAAAGAGCATGCTACAAGTTTTATGGCAAAAATATGTATCTAAATGGGAAAAATCTACACCGAATTTACCTACTCACTTTACCTCGTGTTTGCTGGCTAAATTTCCCAGAATATAACAAAAACTCACCACTACATGTAAATGGGATGGTCTGCCACTTCCTGGCCAAGTTTCACAGTTCTATGACAGCGTGCACAGGGCCCGAAAGCAGTTCCGTTGCGAAATAGGTATTGACTGGATTCAGAAGTGCGTGCCATGAGCGGCGACCGCTCGAGCGCTGTGGCCGGTCAGTACAAAGTGGCATTTTTGGAGAGGAAAAACACTATTTTTCTATCGTTTTTTCTTCAGTTTTTTAATGAAACCTGCCTCATACATCGATTTTAATTGGAAATATCCATTTTTTCAGTAACTGAGCTACTTATTTTCAGAAAAAATGGCGTTTAAAATTTCACGAAAATCAAATTTCACTTTCAGTGTGCGTGAGTTGCGTATAATGTCGCAACATTTTAGCTTAACTTTGGCCACCCTACTTTTACACAGTAATGTTGCAAAACCCATCATGTGAAATTCCCGTGTTCCTATTTTCATCACTTAAACATATAACACGATTGGAACTAATTTAGGATAATTGGATGGTGAAGTAAGGTCGTTTTAACCTGAAATGTAAGCTCAATTGTTTTTCTTTTTACGTTACACACTTGTTTTATGAGTAATTACAACATTCAGCTATATGGCATCTAATACTTTTGAGAAATTTGAAAAATAAGTTAAACAAATTATCCCAAATTAGTTCCAATCGTTTACAAAGGTGACAATTGCAATGTCATTTGAACTACTGGAGGAATCAATTACATCTTACATCTGTAAGGAAGCTTCAAGTATACATCAGTGTACAGCTGATACAATGTCAATACTACCAACTGGGGATGAGATCTGATTATGATCCCATGAAGCTTCAAGTATACACATAGATGTATACTTACAATTTTCTTGAAAAAAATAATGCTTTCTATGATAATATATGAATAATATCTCTGACACATTGAAATTGGTGGAATTCAAGTTGATGACCTTGCCATTTGGCACGGAGTATTAATGTGATATTCACGATGGCTTACATCTATTTGAATATATTCCAATACATTGTACAAAACACAAGAACACACACAGATCATCCCACAATATGACAGAGACAGAAATACATGTAATGTTGTATAAAAGCGTGTTAGGAACTTTTATTTACCATTAAAATATCTGTATTACATTGTAAAAGAGTGATACACAATCAACCAAGTGTTCTTACATATGCAGGCCTTGGAAAACAATAACATATATTTTACTTAATTACAAAGGTGACAATTGCAATGTCATTTGAACTACTGGAGGAATCAATTACATCTTACATCTGTAAGGAAGCTTCAAGTATACATCAGTGTACAGCTGACACAATGTCAATACTACCAACTGGGGATGAGATCTGATTATGATCCCATGTAAATCAGCATGCAGTATTGTGATAAAAGTCTACTGTGTAACAAGAGAATTTCACAATACACAGCTTTAATACTTGGCTGCATGTTTTTACAGGCATACCAATGAGCACATAAAGCCTAAGACTGATCATTGTACATAATCTGAAATATTCTGAGGAAAATGATGCATCATACCTATAGCTGCATAAAACAGGTTCACAAAGTTTTCAACACTCAAACATGTTGTTTTTAACCAACTGTACTGGGGTCCACTTGACCTATTCAAAGTATAGGTTGAAATGTTTAGGGGAAGAAGAGTTATGCCAAAAAGTGACCTAGCGGCTGACAGAGTCCTGCTGTGGTGTGCAGAGAATAACTATGTGTGAGACAAATGTGTTGATGAATAATGTACTTGTCGGTTTCAGTGAGTGTTTTTCCAAGAATTTTGGAAAGGTGGGACACCCTAATCCATGATGGTTAAAATAGGGGGTCACCGAGTGAGTGAAGCAAAGCAAAGTCACTGAAGGGAAAAGTACTAGGGGGCGTTTTCCAATTGATAATCAATGTCATGAATACATTCATTTCAAAACAACATGGAAACTATCTTTTAATGGTTTGTGACATATTGGTATCATTAAAAGTTTTTATTGTAAGCAAGTGTAATGGCAGCTGATAAAGCTCAGCTGTGTTATGTAGAGACTACCTATTTCTGACACTTATGACGAAGAGGGTGGAAATCTTTGATAGCTCATTTAAGGACAGCTGTAAAAATACACAATGTCACAATAGGATCATCCGTAAGAACATGTCTGCCAAATATTAAAGCTATCAGATGAGCAGTTTTTGAGAAACAAAGTTTTTCACAAAAAATGGCAAAAACAGCCCCAAATAATACATGTTTGAGTCATGGCTAAGGACATGAAAAAATTGTAACAAAATGGTCGCCATGCGGCAATATTGGATCATATTGTAACACAAATTGATGTGCATATGTGTGATATAGGTCAATGTCCTTGTACCAACTTTGAATAAAATTGATGTTGAAAGTGCCCGATTTTGGCTCCGTACATGAAATAATTATAATCAAAGTGAGACTTGAGTGGACACCGTGGGTCATCAGTATGTATTAGGGAGATGGTGCAGTGGCAAAGAATGTGAAATTTTCAGAAGAGTTACTTTCAGAATGTGCTTAGGAATACAATTCAGAATAACATTCAGACACTCACTATGTGAGATAATATTCTGTATATTCCAGAAGAGTCCTTTCAGAATGTGCTTTAGAATACAATTCAGAATAATATTCAGACACTCACTATGTGAGATAATATTCTGTATATTCTAGAAGTAACAAGTCATTGACAATGACATAGTCCCCACTTGTAATAGGAGTATTAGTCTTGATGGGGCAGGGAAATGAGGTCATTAAGAAGTATCACTGGAGTGTATATGTTCAGATCTATGGACACATAGGTCTATGTCATTGTTCCCATTTTGAAACAAGAGGCATGTCTAAGTTATGGTTCTAAATCGGAAAAAAGATCAGACCTCCAGCTGTATTGGCCTGCCAAGAAATACATATGTGCATAATAAATGAGGTACAAGATGTGACATCTTAAGGTCTACTATCCTATCAAATTGAAGCGTTAAGAACTTGTGGTTACTGAGTTATGCATATATATGCATATTCAAGGTCAAAGGTCATCAAGGTCACGTGACATTTTGCGAAAAAAAACCATTGTATTGCTAATTAATCCATATATGCCAAAATTCAGACCTCTAGCTCTATGGCTTGCCCACAATTATATATGGGCATAATTAATGAGGTAAAGCATGTGTTGTCATAAGGTCTCCCATCCTACTAAATAAAGGACATAGCACTTGTGGTTACTTATTTATTGACATAATCGTGTATTTTAGGTAAAAGGTTATCGAGGACACATGACATTTTGTCAAAAAATTTCTATCCTATAGTCTGTCCCTATATACTAAAAATCATACATTTACCTCTATTGGCTTGCTCAAAATTAGATATGCACATAATTAATGAGGTACAATATGTGGCGTCATAAGGTGTCCCATCATACCAAATATGAAGGGTGTAGCACTTGTGGTTCCTGAGTTATGGACAAATATGTATATTTGAGGTCAAAGGTCATTGAGGTCACGTGACATTTTTTCAAAAAAATTGTATTGCTAAGTTATCCCTACATACCAAAAATCAGACCTCTAGCTCTATTGGCTCGCTCAAAATTAGATATGTGCATAATTAACGAGGAACAATATGTGGCGTCATAAGGTGTCCCATCATACCATATATGAAAGGTTTAGCACTTGTGGTTACCGAGTTATGGACAAATATGTATATTTGAGGTCAAAGGTCACGTGACATTTTGTCAAAGCGTATGAGATATCTGCATGAACGGATGGACTCACATGGATGGACTACGGACTGACATGACCCAATCTATGAGCCCCTGGACTTTATCTGTGGGGACTAAAAACTGTGTCACTGCATCCTTTTTGCAATATGAATACGATGAGAAACTAAATTTTATTTTTCTTGGCCTTATACATGGGAGTCTATGGACTGCCTTATACATGGGAGTCTATGGACTGCCTTATACATGGGAGTCTATGGACTGCCTTATACATGGGAGTCTATGGACTTCCTTATACATGGGAGTCTATGGACTGCCGTATACATGGGAGTCTATGGACTGCCTTAAACATGGGAGTCTATGGACTGCCTTATACATGGGAGTCTATGGAGGTGAAAACTAAAAAGTCCTCTAACACGGCCAAATTTGATCGCATTGTGAAACAAATCAACGTGCATCTGTATGAGGTAGAGTACTATCCTTTACCAAGTTTGAACGAAATCGCTCCAGGCGTCTCTGAGATATCTGCGTGAACGAAAAAAGTCATAAAATATGCAAATGAGCAATTAATTAATAAGCCACACCCACCAAAATCTAATCAGATCTAAGTCTCATCATGATAATACCAAATACCAAATTGCATGACATTGGACCTAAGGGTTCTTAAGTTATGAGTGGAACAAAATCTGTCTACGGACGGACGGACGGACGGACGGACAGACGGACGGACAGACGGACACACACACAGACATTGTGGCGACATAGGACACCTTTGGTGCTTCGCACACCGCGGTGTCCAATAACAAAATGGCTGTCATGCCGGCATATTGGATCATTTCGTGAAACAAATTGACGTGCATATGTATGATATAGGTCAATGTCCTTGTACCAACTTTGAATAAAATCGGTTGAGATGTGCCTGAGTTATGGCTCTGCACATAAAAAAATCGTAACAAAATGGCCGCATGGCAGCCATATTGGATCATATCACAAAACAAATCAATTTGCATATGTATGATTTATGAAGTAATCCTTGTACCAAGTGTGAGTGAAATCGCTCCAGGCATCTCTGAGATATCTGCGTGAATGGACGCACGCATGCATGGACAGACGGATGCACGGACATGGCCAAACCTATAAGTCCCCCGGACGGTGTCCATGGGGACTAAAAAAATGACAAGAATTGCCTCAAAATACAAATTTGCATATTTCACTAAAATTTGAACAATTAACCTAACTGAGGTCACCCCAAGTGAAATGCATATAAATTTCAAAGCAATCAGATAAGCAACTTCAGAGAAATAGATTTTGTGACCAAAAACAGCAAAAAAATACCTAAAATATAGAAATATGCAAATTCTGCACGAGTATCAAATTTCAAAGCAACCAGACAATTTATGTGATTTCAGAGAAGAGCGCAATTGTGATGGATGACGGACGGACGGATGATGGACGGAGGGAGAGATGGGCAATGACGTAAAATCAGCCCATTTGATAAGCTCCGCATTGCTGACAGCAGAGCTAAAAGGCTGACAAACAACAATACATATCCACTCATTAGATTAGCTCTGCTTTGCTGATAGTGAAGCTTAAAAGCAAATTCACCCCAAAAATGCTAAAAGTTGACGGATGACCAACAACAACACACACCTACCAGGGTACACAAGATAGGCTCATTCACACTAACTGCAGAGCTAAAATAGAAAACAGTTTGATTCCCTGTCTGTTCTTTTGAAGTTATATCCATTAGAATACAAATAAACAAGTGATGATTACATATATAAATCTCTATTTTTCATAAGCTTGTCTGACTGCTAAAGGTGAATTTTGTTGAAATATTTTCACTTATTGCAACATACACCTTCGAGAAAATGGGACAGGCAACTGCTGTGGTTTCTTTGTGTAATCTTAGTAATATTGAAATATATTAAGTTTATTTGCCAAGCGGTCCCCAACAACAATACTTGGTACTTAACATTGAATCTCATGAACGATCAAACTGATGTTCTGAATATGTACACTTTGCTAATGAGGGTCGATGATTGCAAGCAATAGTTTTTATCTCCAAAGCCAACTTCAGATGTAGTTTTGAGCTTTTTTTCTTGATAATGGAATGTGACTTGGTGTGCTGTATTCATAAGTTAGTCCCATTTGCAATAATCTGCAACATTCTCTGTATCCTTTTGTCCACAAGTTGACATTGCCTGAAATCCATATCGCACAAGCTTGAAGATATATCTCCTAGGGAGCCATCATTAGTTACAGCCTGGGGGTCAGATGAATGTGAAGGGGTCACCCAAAATATTGAAAGCTATAAGGGGGGTTATTCAAAATGTTGAGAGAAAGAAGGGGGGTTATTCAATTTTTGGTGCAAATGTATTGAAACACCTCTCAGATTGCCTACTTCACACATCAATTTCTACAAATTTTTACTCAGTAAAATTACACATTGAAAATACCTCTTAGATTACACCAAACTGCACCAATGCACACTACAATTTCTCAAACTTTTCCATGCAAGGGAGGGGAGCAAGCCAAGCGGACACTTTCCCCATCAGCCCTGCATGTTCTTCAATCTGTACTTTCAAAGTCTACCCTGTCGGATATCCTAGTGAGGACCTGTTATGATACCCATACATACAACAAAACTGTATGTGGTTGTATACTGGTTATAGTGTAACCTTTGACATCTATGTTTTGTTGTGACTTTGAATTTCATTTTGTTGGTTTCACCTTGTTCAACCGTCATGAGATAACCAATGATTATCTCGCAGGGTACACAAGGATTTGAATGGTCTTTTCCTCTTGCTGTATTTATGTAAATTGTAGAAATACATGTATTGAAATTTAACTTTTCAAAATTGAGTGTGGGGGTCAGTCAAAATTTCCATGTAAGGGAGGGGGGTTACTCAAATTCATCATGGTTTGGGGGGTACTCAAAATTTAGAGTTTCCGACGAAATTCCTCCATGACATCTCCTCTCCGACCTGTACTCCGTAAATAATGACAGCTCCCCATGAAATTTGGGCTCCAGTTGCTGTAATTTTTTGATGAATTTTTCACAATTTCTTTTGATATCAACTCCAGTTTTTTGTTCTTCTTCTGGAAGCTCATTGGGAAACAAAGTGTATCATACATGTGCACATTGCAATGTTATTGACAAGTATATGTAAATCTGGGTCCTGATTGACATGTACACCCTCTGGAGCAGAAAAAGAAGTTATAATGGAATGTTTATAAACAATCATCACAAGTGACAACTAGCTACAGGTCCGTTACTATACTACAGAGATCACCATGATACTGAGGGGAGGCATGAAATAATAATTGTCTTTTCTCAGTGCTCTGAAAGTTGAATTTTTCCTCTCTATGAGCTGGATATATAATTATATAATTATATATCCAGGTATATAATTATATACCTTCAACAGTTCTGTACTAGCTGTATCTGATGATGCTTAGTATTGAGGGTTTTGTCTGTTAAGTTGGCCACTCTTTATCTGTGGTAGGTGCTATGGTTTAGGAGCCTCTGATCCTAACATACACAAATCTGTGTGCTGAGCAGTGTAAGGGTGCACGTCTCTCCACCATACTGACTAATAGGAAATCCTCTACCAAATGGAGGTGCAATCCCACTGTCTTCATCTTGAGACAACTGTCCTGGTGGTTGGTTCCTTTCTTTGAATGGTAAAATGCTGCCTTATAGTCGGTTTTGGATTTATCCTGCTTCCTCTTCTGCATGGATATACACACCTGTTCCCTAACATAGTAATAATAATAAACTCATGGAAGATAATCATGGACAAATCATGGAAGATAATAATTTCTCTTCACAAAAAGTTAGTTTATTTGTGTGTCACATATCCAAGAATTCTTGTGTAAAGGACCAATAAATAAATTTATTTTTTTCTCCGCTATATGCATGTTTCTCTAACCTAGACATCTAAACCATACTTTTTCCTTCTTGCTCATGTCATATGTAATACAATGTAGATTGGCAACAACCAATGTCCTGCACAGTTTAAGAATGAGGATTGCTGTCACATGCATGTTGTGTATATTTCAGGATGAATTAGTGTAAAACTGATGTACCTACATAGTTGCAGCTGGCAATGTCAATTAAAATACAGAAATGTATCACTAATATTTTTGTGAACCTGTGATTCTAAATAGTATTCTTGTAATTGTAAACATGCTAGACATGTGTATAGCTATAAAGACAACTAACATAAAACACTTTGTGCAAGTTACAAGATACCAGTTCCAGCACATCTTTGCAACAGCCACTTGTGTATATATACTGTGGTGCAAGGACTAAAATGGAAATTACCTGTTTTTGATCATTTCCATTCATCTTTCGTAATAATGTCATGATCCAAGTCCAATCCCAAGCCCTCCACTTTGTCTTTAATGCTCTTTGTCAAGGTCAATGGTATTTCTCATCCTTGATATTGCGCAGCATGCACTGCTGATCCTGAATTGTAAACACATAGACTCGTGATTACTTATAACTCTTTAAATAACAATGATAACCGGAATGATTAAAATACATTTGGTGATGGGATGTACTACAATGAATTGCAAACACTCTGTATGTCCTTAACCCTAATGATGATAAGCATTAGACACATGTAAACATTCTAAATCACGTGTGCATACCAGATGTATTCTCTCATTGGAATATACTTCATCATAACAGTTTTATGGATCCTACGAATGAAGCTACATGTATTGAATGTCTAGTCATGTGCATTTATCATATCATCTGCATTTCACTAGGCAATTCATAGAGTGCCAAGTGGCAAGAAAATCTTTTAGCAAATTCAGCTAAATAAGAGAAAATAACTTTACCAAAAATGTGTAAGCAATGATTATCACAACAAAGTTACTGATTAAATAGTATGGTAGAGGTGTAATACATTTGATCTACTCAAGAGGGTATTTTAAAAAAAGGACTACAAATGTGTATGACAACAGCAGTGTTTCCGCTGCCATTCGCAAGAGCGTGAAATGGCAAATGAAATGTCTGCAGATTGGGAAATATTTTTCAACTATCCTTCGCCAAACTGGTCTGTGCTATTTTTCAGGGGGCTGATCGAGAGTGCAGTTAAAGCAGCACTTTTCAATCCCAGGTTCTCGCATTAGTGGAGTTCTCCTCCCAGTCAAACACTTGGCCAGTACGATGTTTGATTTCTATAACATTAATTACACAAACTGATCTCAACCTTTTATCACCTTTTGCTAATCCTGCAAACAGAGTTTATACAAGCGTTTGATTGACGGTCAGTTTAAATCGCCAACAGTCACAACAAACACTCGAATTTCCTAAAAAATTGTCTTCTAGTCGCGTTAGACTTTTAATATAACCACAGAGTCCGATCGGCAGCAACTTCACGCTGACCGCTTGGCAGTCTGTCTGCCTTCTTGTGGCCGGGGAAAACTAAAAAAGTGGCATTTTCTGGAGCGTGTAACCTTGTGTTGACTGTTTGGTGTCCACTAACACAATGAACGCTGCTATAGCTTTGCGTCCTTTTAACCTTTTCCTGCCGAGCGCCCCTGTCCGTTATCCTGCCAAGTCGGTCAAAACCGGCCCCCTTTTCCGTGTCTACAGAAGATAGGCTCTCCTGCACGCTTTTCTGCCAGGCATTTGGCGGGAAAATACCGCATTTTCGGGGTACGATTACCGACCATATACATGTTAGACTTCAACAATTTTTGCATGCCCGTATAGAGGGGCAACCGCTGATGAGGTTGTGTCCAGAAAATGACGAGGTCACGGGCGTTGTTTGCCCCGGGGGACGTGCACTTTTATGCCCTTTTCTAGCTTACTTTCGCGGAAGTAAAGCTCGTTCGCCGGCACGCACGGCCACACCGGGGAAACATCACCTCGCTCGTGGGTTAGTAGAAGACCCAGGGGTTAGTGCTATGGGTGCGGCAGCACCCTCAAACCTGTCCTGTTTCCCCTTGGTTGTGTCACTTGGCCACGTACTTTGAACGACTTGGAAGAGTCGCACAGTGCAGTCCACTTTGACGTAGTGTCAACGACATAGTTCCGCCATTGAAGGAAGGCGTGTACGTAGTTTGGCCAGTTCAGTGCACACTTAGCTCGTTAGTGTTACCGTTTCCTAACAGGTTAGTTTTGCAGTTGTTACTAAGGTGCAGTTTTGTACCACCTTAGCTCTGGACAGTGCAACTGCTCCATGCACTAACCCAAACGACAGATGGTCGGTACAACGTCTACGTCGCACGAGCACAGCCTCCGTTGGGCTGTGCCCCTCCCACGTGATACAACGCACGTTCATCCATTACTATAGCGTCCTTACGGATCTGCCAAAACGAAAGTGGGGGTAAAAACAAAAGAAACGAAAATATGCGATCCATAGATAGTATTTTATTCGGGAATAATTTACATTATGCCGAACAATAAATCTCGGAGTCTGTCTCGACGTCCGAGTGCATGGTCCGTGTTTCAAAAATTAAAAAGGGGGGTGGCAGATCCGTGTTTCAAAAATTATAATCGGGGGAATTGTACAAAATAATCCGTCTAAACAAAACAAAACAAACGAAAATATGCGATCCATAGATATAATTTTATTCGGGAATAATTTACATTATGCCGAATAATAAATCTCAGAGTCTGTCTCGACGTCTGAGTGCATGGTCCGTGTTACAAAGATTACAATCGGGGGATTGTACAAAATAATCCGTGTTTCAATTTACAATCAGCGGGATCGTAAAGCACAAACAAACGGCACAACCGTGCTCAAAATGTGATCATGGTCCGTGTTAAGAATAGCAGTCAAGCCACTGTAAGGCGAAGCTATCCCCTGTCCGTTATTTACGTCGGGTTCTCTTGCTGATGGGTGTCGTCGGGGCTGTGTGAGTAGAGGTCTGCACGCCACGCTCCTCTTACCTCGTAGCATCATGCGATGATGAAAAGCCGCAAAACACTCGCCCTAGTGAAGATGAACCCCGCACAGATACATCCTTTGGACGTCTCAGACAGTCGTCCGCTCGCAGTGGTCTTCCCCTCCCTGCTACATCCTTTACAGCATTTCTGCCGCCCCTCCAAACGGCTGACAACGTGCATCGGCTGATTTTGTGGATTTATGTACGAGGAAAGAGAAACGGTGGCCTCGCCCTCTCTCACACTGGGCTGCGATCGCCCACAATAGCCGCCAATGAGTTGTTTCCCGACACGCAGATGAAACATCTTATGGGTCAGCTTACTATCAGGGTGTACATGCTTGAAGCATATATATGCATTTACCAGGGCAACATCAATCAGGTAACATGCCAGATATGTCCACCATCTGTGATTCTTGCGCCCAGTGTGAAAGTACTTGCGCTTCTGGTTGGCTCGGTCGACACCTCCCATGTACCGGCGATAATTATACAGCGACAGAGGCACTTGTCGCTGCTCGTCTCCCTCCCCACTGGCACGCACTCCAAGGGTGGATAGACCGTATTCAAGATCAGCACCTGAGCGTTACTATCCTGATAAGCAGTGATGTTAAGACGAGAGTCCGTTCTGGTCGTGGCTTTCATATCCCCAACAGACAGAGGAAGGCGCTTCCTCTTACCCGGCGGAATTAATTGAGGGGGCATGGTGCGACGATTACGGCGGTTAAAACTCCCGACCATGTAGATCCCGGTCTCCATCAGCTCTCTAGCAGTAACGACCGTGCTAAACAGGCTATCACAAAATAGGCTGTGATTATATCCACAAAATGGCTGGACCAGCTCCATCGTAATTCTTTTCACCACACCTCGCTCCTGCCGTCTCCCATCAGTCCGATCCCGAAATTTCACACCTAGGTACGGTGCAAAGTTAGCGATGTATGCAGTGGTGGAGTCGCATAGCTGCCATATCTTAAAACCGTCTCGGTCAGGCTTATGCGGTAATCTCTGCTTAAATTTAGAACGGCCCTTAATCGCACCATGCCCTCGTCGATGGAGATCTCTCTACCCATCTTATAATTATTTACGCACCTGTCAACTATGGGCTCCATCCATGGATTGATTTTATAAAGGGATCCTCCTGACACCGACGTCGTGGGCGTGCCTCATCAGGATCACGACGTGGATCGTTCTCTGGGTCTGCCAGATGAAAATATCCATAAGCTGCTGAAAGCGACTGCGGGTAATCACAGTAGAAATACCCTGGTTTCTCAGAAATGGATCGCTAGACCAATAATCCTCCACTGATGATTTACGGTCGATACCCATACAGACTAAGACGCCAATGAACGCCTGCACCTCTCGGTAGTCAGCGTTACGCCAGTATTTATCGATCTTTCTAGCGATATATCGCTGGTGGAACTTGGCGTATTTATTAGTCTCGTCCTTTGCCAATCTGATCAGTGTAGCTGGAATAAACTTAAAAAAGTAATCGATCTCACGGGAGTGGCTGGGCAAGGTGAAAGTCGGTCCTCTCTCATGGTCAAAATCGATCTCCTCAAATATATTAGCATCGGTAGTTTCCGACATACGCCAGACAGGAGGGGTGTCGTCCTCCGCCAACACAGCAGCAACGTCATCATCGTCGTCAGAGCTTGCCTCACCTACATACTGCCTGTCATAAAAGTCATCGTCCTCTGCCGCATCCTCGTCAACCTCCGAGTCGGACTCAGCAGTGATATCACCGTCGTCTGGGCGTCTGGGCCTGAACTCGCCCGTAGCGGCATCAAGGATCATATCTGGCTCAAAATCAGGTGGCTATCCTGATAACGAACCCTCCGCACTATCTTTTTCGGCGGGGACATCGCAGCACACGAAACTATGGCAGGAGCGGGCTGGGCAGCCTCTGCTGATGACGAGGACTCAAGCTCTTTCGCACTGGGCACAGGAACCTCTCCTGACGCAGGATGAGGGCTCATGGTGCACGCAACAGGTGGTGTCTCTCCCGGAGCAGCCGGGGGAGAACCAATGGCATCAGCCGTCTCGTTACTAACTGTCTCACTAGCAGCAGCAGACGTAGTCTGTGCAGGTGAAGTATCTCCCACAAGAGCAGCAGATGTCTCTGCAGGTGAAGTAGTCTCTCCCGGAGCAGCCGGGTGAGAACCACTGGCAACCGGTGACCCACCATCATCATCGGTAGAACGATCAGTCTTACGTTTACGCTTACCACTGGTTTTTCCAGCCGGAGATAGCTTCGCCTTACGGGCGCGTTTCTTGCCCGACTTCTTAGAACGTTTACTGGGGACATCACAACGATCGCTACCACTACCGCCCGGAGACTCTGCATCTTTGAGCTTCAGTCGTCTGCTCGCCTTCAGAAAACTTTTGCGGTCCGTCAAGCTCATGTCTGGAACAGTGTCGACAGACTAGCAGGTCCCACCCTTTTAAAGCCACAGGGAAACAAAGCCCTGGACATGATTGGACGCAGGGGTGTTTATATATGCAGCCACCTGTTATTATAATGAACCTACGGCAATCAGTCCACCAACCAGCGCTGACATTCCTACCCGTCATGTAAATTGCCTGTCCGTACCATTTGATATGCTAATAATACTCGTTGCAATGCAAATCCCTCGAGCACTTAGCATACCATAGTCAATGTCATTAGCATCTCAACTTGACATTCCGTCCAGCTGGGTACGTGGCATGCGCACCTGCCACCCAAGGACGTTGGCCCAAGCCCATGCTCAGTACGGGTGGGAAACCCGTATCTTTAACCTCATGTCCCTTCTAAGTACGCCCGAGCAGGGCGTATTGTCATCCAAGTCGGTGACAAGCCACCCGACTGATCGCCCATTAAGCAGTAATGGACTGGCCGTCTCGTTCTTGTACGGCAACGAACAGTGCTTCAGCGGCTTGTTTAGGTCATAACCGTTGCCTTCCGAGCGGCTTACCCAACTAAGGCGGTCAAAGATGAAGGATACCAAAATTGTCAACAGCTGTCTCAGCCTCATCCGTTGGGCAAAGATGGCTCCTTCAAATAACGTGGCCAGCACGTCTACGTCATCAGCGGTGATGACGACCCGTCATTGACGCCCGAGTGCGTAAAACTCGGAATATACCGACAGGTACCTCTACCTGAGTCGGTTATACCACGGTATAAACCAAACACAGGTCTGCCAACTCCCGTTAGACTCGGCCGTTAGCCGAACTTCACAGGGACAACATAGGCGTAACAAGTCGGTGAACAACGGTTCACGCACCTAACCGCAGCCGCCAAGTCAGTGAACAATGGGATCAAATTTCGAGGCCTTGTTCGTGAATGGCAAGGCTGAGGCGGTGTGTTTCGTTGCACGGCTTGAACGTCTAGAGCCAAGTGCAGCCGACAACGTCCGACATCTGAGTGGGTAGTCTTTTCGAGAAGGTAACAAGTCAGTTAAAAGCGGTGGTTACCCTTCACAAATGTCGCTCAAGTCCGTTCGGATCAGTTCCATGTCAGGGACTAATCAAGCCGAGCCCGTCAAATCCGTCCGCACTTCCCGTCAATCAGGACTAAGTCCGTGATTTTCGTCTCGCACCATCGGCAAAAATTGCACCGCCAGGCTGAGGCGGTCTTAGGCGGTTGCCTTATAGATTAGCGTTGCCGAGACGGTCAATTTCGGCCGCAATCTATGTAGTGGCTCAGAGCCAAGTTAGACCAAACTCCGCTAGGATACGTCACCGTGCTAACCTGCCAAGTACGCTACTCGTCCCCCCCAAAAAACCAGTCCCCCAACGGGGTAGGGGACTGGCTGGGTAGCTTCTGCACCTTTCCCTGTCCTTGGACTCCCTGTGAACCCATTTCGAGAGCAAACGCCGTTCCTCGCCCAAAACCTGTCCTCGAACGACCCCTAGCGTGAGCAAGGGTTTGCTACACGTAGTTCCGTCGACTAGGCAGGAAAGGGGGTACCAAAAAGTAGCCCGATTTCCACCGCCTTAGGAGAATAACGGCCGTGGCTGCTCAGCTTCTAGCTACACCGAATTTCAAGCGGATTTTCACCGACTTGGCAGGAAAAGGGTTAAAGGGAGGCTCCGCCTTTAAAAGGCAGAGAGACTTTTCAACATCCCTGGCTGGTCATTCTTTCCTTGCTTTAGTGTGCAGTCTCAGAAAACTATTATAATCAGTAACTTATGAAGTTATATGCCATGCTTTCAGATGGCTGCATGCAATGACCTTGTTATTTTATGACAAGTGCTTTGTAAACAATGCTTTAACATAGTCAGGAAATACTGATTGCAGTATATTTTCAAAAACTAAGCAGACAACAGCAGCCAATGACAGCAAGGGTGGTGAATAAAATGAAACCAGTGTTTCAAAAACGTCACCGTAGGACACTACTGCAGCAAACTCAGAGGCAGCTATTAATGAGCACAGTGTGGTAAACTGTCAATTGGATGACGTCCTGAGCCAAACTTCATGCAAATGTTATAACCTATGCAAATACAATGACCCAGGCCTATCAACAAAACAATTACTCAGCATCGCAGGTGACTCTGGACTATCCAGAATACACATACAGGTACCTGCTATGGAAGATGACCCAGGCCTATCCTGAATACAATACAGGTACACATTTTGAAAATGACCTGGGCCTATCCTGAATACGATACAGGTACAGACTGTTTGTATTAATGATAGGCCTTAGTCATCTCCCATTTTGTATTCTATATAGGCCAGCTGATTCATCATACATGTACATACTGTGTGCATGTATGTGTATTGGCTTAGGCCATCCTCCATTGCATATATTATGTGTATTGTGGATATATGTCTGTGCCATCTTCCATACCATGTGAATGCATTTGGATTGAGGATAGGCCCGGGTTATCTTCCATACTGTGTACATGTATTTGTGGATATAGGCTGGGGTCACCTCCTGCCATGATGTGTACACGTACTGAGTAACACTGTATTGTGGATAGGGATTGGTCATAATATTTGCATGAAGATATGCCCAGGATGTTGTCCTGTTGAATGTTTACTACGCTGAACAACAAGCAGCACACTGCGACATGCTAAGTCGTGTTCGAGTACAATTAAGCAAAAAAGATAATTGCACAGGTTGTCCGCAGAGTTGCAGGGTAGTAGTAGTTACAAAAAAGAAAGTGTACCAGGAATAGTTTGTTGAATTTCCATGACTAGTGTTTTAATAAGAGAAGAGTCAGCTTTTTTTTCTGTAAGACATATAAAGTGGCCAGACAGGATATTTTAAAATACATGTATACACCCAGTTTGATTTTGAAACTATTAAGCATTTACTGCTTGGAGTACACCTTCTTTAAGTGAACAGTTGGTTTAATAATCAGACTCTGTGATTGGAGAACTGAAAGCACTTGATGATTGAGGCAGAAGCTATGGATCTTTCAAAGGAAACATCTTGAAGTTACCCTGTCAATGATGCAATACTTGTAATACATCTTGATACATTTACAAAAAGTGCAAAATTAAGTCACATAAGTGTGTGGCACACAGGAAATAAAATTTGTTGTGAATGTTATTAAGGAAGCAGTTTGTTCCATAAAAAATAGTTGTTTATTTTCATTGCCACTAATTATCAGTCGGTCAGGATGAGTCCTACTTAAATTTTTAAATCACAAATGTCCAATGGACCTGGTAATGTATTACCTTGAATAGAAATGATTATTGGACCAGTTTAATGTCATCTTGCCACTGTAGCAACTGATAGGACCCACCTGAGTATATATATACAACTGTCAGTTGGATAAAAATCATAAATGCAATTACATGTAATTTTGATGGCTATCATATTAGTTCTGGCTAATCAATTTTGGTCTCAATTAGCCAAAATGGTTTAAGGGAAAATTTACCCAGTGGAAACACTGAACAGTGTAAGTACAAACCTGTGCCACAGCAAGGACCCATTGTCTTAGGAAAATAAATATATGATGAAAGATTCCTCAATTCCACAGGTTTTGCTCTGCATTGATGACAACACCATCATCTCTGTGTTGGCTCTCTGCATAGCCACACACTGTGTATATGCTTTGCAATGGAGGATGGTATTGTCACTATGTTGCTTTTCACCTGGTTGTCATTGCCCAGTATGCACTGCCTCAGCAAGGGATCTTGAATCTGATTGGGTGAAAAGAAACATTAACTTGAATCATGCAATGTAAATATTATCTCCTGCAAATTGCTGACATTAGTTTACATCAGTTCATTCTAAAACATGGCTTTTATATGCAAGATAAGACAACTTGATTGTTTATGACTTCTGTAATTTTAATTAAACCTTCCATCACTGGTATAACTTTGCCCTAAACCCATTGTAATCACTGGTGATTGTGGACCTTTTAAAGGAAACAGGTACATAATGTAGGTCAAGACGTGTATTCAAGCAAGTAGCAATATCTTTATATATTTATTTCAAAGAAAGACCAACAGGAACAAGTCACATTAACAGGCTCCATAAAATAAACATAATAATATGAATGCATGAAGTACAATAAACAATAAACAACAAACAACAAACTATATGAAACCATTAAAAATGTACAAATTTAAGCATGGCATTCTGACCAAGCATCTGAAACTTTGACAAGATAAAGTGTTGTCAAGGCAGGGTTGGAAATGCACGATTCATTTAAAGTAGCCATACATCTTTGAAGAGCCAAGTACCTAAAAACATCGAGTTTTATACTGCGAGTTCTTGTACATGTAGTTTACTGAGAAACATCAAAATTAATATGAAACATGATTGGGACAATCATACATATTATTCACATATTTGTATAAAAATATAAATAATCTCCAATGATAAAGAGGCTAAAGGTTAAAACGCTTGCAGAATTATCCATTATTATTTCAGCTGTAAGGATGCTATGTTTGAAACAGAAGAACTTCATGAATTTCATTTGCACTTGCTCTATTTTGTCCTGTTGAATTTTTTGCCAAGGAGATCACACTACAGACGCATATTCTGAAATACTTACATGTATTAAAGTTACGTAGAGAGCATTGAGGGAGTTGATGTTGAAGAAAGTATTACAATTCCGCCAAATAAAACCGAGCATGTGAAAAGCTTAACTGATAACGAACGAGACATGTGCAGGAAATTGAAAATCAAATCTTACCTGATGAAGGATTTTGTCAAAGAGCAGTTATCAATCTTTTGATTCTTGTTCATTCTAAGTTTCACATACATGTACCTCTGTAGCTTTACGACCAGGTTACGCGAGGTATACTAACAGCTGTAGGCAAATGTCAACGAATACAATGAATTAGAATCTTGCAGATAGTCCTATTTCTCACCGTCTGTACAATGGATACTCAACTTTCTAATCATAGAAGCTATGATATATGGGTCAAAAGATCAGTAAAATCATACACTCATTCATTATGTATTACCATGCTATAGACATCTCATTTATTGGTGGAGCAGAACATGTGACTGACCACAAATACACAGTATGTAATGGTTTGTTTTGATGTCCATGAATATAAATAATGCTGCTAACATTGTGACTTTTCATCAAAAATGTAAATTGTCAATTGTACAAAGATCATAATCAATCACAAAAACAAAATGAAGCACTTGTGGCCCAAGTTATACATTTTTTTAAAAATCTCCAGATTTGACAAATTTTAGGGTGGCCTGGTGACTGTGCATTGCTTATTACATGCCTTGATGTGAGTGCAAATCAATGAATTGATTTGAAAAGGAACATCCGGGGAGTTAGGGGGTCGGTGAACGATGTACTGACTGGTTTCCATGGTTACCAAGGCCAGTGAAGCCCTACAATGTTTTCGACATCTAAGTAGACCCTGAATGATAGATGTAAAATATACATGTGCACACTTCTATTTTGACCTTCGTTAAAATCCGTTTGATGCTGGTCAATAATGGTAAAACTGTTTGAAAATGTCCAGCATATAACTAAATGTCATACAGCATTTATAACCAGAGGCATGTAATAAAAATATTGTTGCCTGAATACATGGGTTTATGTGCCCTCGCAGCAGGAAACGATTTGCCATCCTGGTGTCTGGCAAATTGTCACCTGTTCTCTGGCACATAAACCCATGTATTCAGGCAATATTGCACAAGTTCTGGGGCTCCGTTGTCTTTCACATGGGAAATTTTTGTAAATCTTGATGATTTTCTAGGGTTTGTGGTGTAATATCATGGAAATAACAGGCTCTGCCCCGACCATTAACGTTTATCTATAGGCTTTGGCAAGACTGAAAGCCAAAATAAGCTTGCTCGCTAAGCCTTGTAAATTCTTGACTTCCTCTCGCCCTTGGCCATAAATGAATAATAATGGTCAGAGCATCACCCATTATTTCTATAACATTAATTACATTAATCATTAATTAATATTGTTAAAATATCTGTGATAAGGGCATTTATGTACAAGAAATTAAATTTGGAATTTCACCAAATGCACTACATGGATTATATGTGGCCTCTGTTCATTTACCTGCCAGCCTTTCCCCTGAACCGGAAGTTTACAAGGTCCCGTTCGATTGATTTCCCTGAACGCTACATGTAAACAATAATTGTAGAGCGGACTTTCAGACCTTCAGAATGAAAATGATTATCAAATCTGTGACTCCATGAAAGTTAAATATGCAATAATTTGCAAAGTTAAATATTAACTATGCACACACCGGAGTTTTTATACACCAGTTTAGCATGGAGCCAGAAATGATATTTGTTCCTAGCTCCATGAGTGTAGGTAAGGAAACTGTGAACACACACTCATGCTTACGATCCATGATACTGTACAGCATGTAAACCATTTTACTTGACAAAAATTTCGTCAGTGCATGCACTGTCCGAACATTAAAGCATACGGGCTCGGCACAGCTGCTTCTGATCCCGTGAGAACAAGCTTGATCTCACCATGGAGGTAATCTCTCCTTCTACCTCCATGATCTCACAGTGTGACCTCTATCCGGTATGATACCTCCTGGCCGCTGATGCCATATCGTTTTAATCAAACATCTCTGTACAGTACACTGAATCGCCAGCGTATGTAATGCAATTCAGCTCCCGTACGTATGTACGTGTACGTGTTCCACATATGAAAAAAATCTAAGACACGAACACGAAAAAAGAACGTGTGTGACTAAGCAAGTACACTACGTAGCCCTGCGTACAGGTCTGTATTCCCGGCGTTACGGCCTCCGCCACGCCTGAGACCTGTACGCACGGCGATACTTATACAGTGAATCATCAGGTTACCTCAGCTGACGAAAAGGGGTAAAACCCCCAGCTCTGCGTGGCAGCAGGGCAATGTTTTACCGGCGTTATAAGGCGGGAGGCCGTATAACCCCGGTAAAACACAGTCCTGCCACGCACAGCTAATATACCCATGCCGTGAATAACCTGCGGTTTCGTGCAACGTTCACTCTTTCGATCCTCGGCGGTTCTAGCGTATGACCATATGTTGACACAACTGTCACACCACATATGATCGACTATACACCGAAATCAGTGCAATGAATATATCAAATTCAGTCAATTCGAGTATAATATGATCGAGCGTACCTCTGCGTGGCAGGGCTGTGAGTCAGTGTGTTCACCGTCCCTCCACCCACGAGGGACGGTGGTGTGTTGAACCATGGTTGAACACACAGTCGACTCGTGGCACGCACGCACAGCTACTAACATATTTTAATTGGCAGTACAGAAGTACTTACGTGGGAGGATGGACTTCACAACTCGAGCAAATAAGTTATCATCAGAGCTGTTACCCTACAACGGTGAGACTTGGCTTGAGTACGATGTAGCCTATACGGCGCCGCGTTGAGTTAACTTTCGCCGAGGCCAAGGGTTTCATTCTGCATCGCGCCGACCGTGTGCGGTCAGCGAAACATAGGTCCGCTTTACACATGTATATCCTTCCATGACAAGCAATCAAGTACGCCATTCTCAGCTTTATTTCGACAATACGTCAACGAAACTGAATGTTCAAATTTTACAGAATGCTTTATACAATACAAACCAACACTTCTAACACATTAAGCTTTTAATTGTAGTGTTAATTTAGCTTCGCTACACTTCGCGACACTTGTTCTCATTTGCATACAACTTTGTATATCGCTTCTTGCACTAGATGCACGGAGTTGCCAAGGCAAGATGTTTATCTGACAGATAATTATACATATGTTCAGATTTACAGTTGAATGACTATCGAGAGTGAAATAATGCAGCGAATCATTTTATCTCCCAAAAATTTTTTTGAACACTTAACTACTTTCTTAACAGGGCAAATACTTACGAAAATTAAGTGACTCCAATGGTGTTGGAAAAATACATGACCCCCTTTGCATGTTTCAAATTTAAAGTGAAACCCAACCGTTCAAATTGTGCTGGCTGTAATAACTGAATGCTTCCTTAACCCTTTGAACCCGGCTCGGACAGAAATGTCCGATGACGTCATAGAGTACCAGGGGGTCAGGGTGCAAAGGGTTAATGAATAAACTGGTCATCTATGTACTGTTGCACATCAAACTGACAAGTTTATGCCATAATATACAAATATGAAGATAAAAAAGTTTTTTTTCACTGACTCATTGCCTATTTTATTGACTAAATATTCCTGTTTTTGTTAGGAGAGACTAACATCAATGTATCTCCAAGACACATGGTGTATGGTCGTGCTTCCACTATTAATTTTGCAAAACATATCATCAATTAATGCTTCAGCAAATGGACAAGTCTTTGGACGTTGGTCGAGAACTAATACAGTAAGACATATACGTTAGAATATTAAATCTGTCAAATTAGGATGGAATATTGAGGTAGAAATATCTTTGTACCATGCAGCTTTGACCTACAGTGCCTTGTAACATTTACATATATTGAACTAAAAAGAGGGCATGTCATGCTGGGAATCACCCAAATCAAAGACTGAACTGACTGCGTATGGGTGCCAGTATGGATTAAAGGCAGGGGGACTCGAAGCCTATAAATACCCCCTATCTCCCTGGGCATTCATAATCCAACATGGGTGGCACATGGTAACAGCATCAACGAATGCTCCCGAAAATCTGGATTTTTCAACAACCAAAGTGTAAATTTAAGCACTGTTCCAACATATTACTTATGTGAATACTTGTGGCATCACCTTGTTGGTGAAATTCTCTCATTATTTCCATTTTAAGTTGATTTTTGAAAACTGCTGCGATGCCGTGGACGTGTTCGAAGCATCCAAAGAACAATAGGTGAAAGCTTTCAAACAGCTGCCAATCACGAGGGGATGCACGATCAAACATTTGTTGTGTCAATAAGATCGATACGATGTCAACAATGAATAAATATTCGTACCACTGAGCCTTTTGTACCGTCCAGAAATTTCAAAGCTACAATTTTCTAACCCTGACATATAATACAGCGATCTTGCAAACTAATGATCATTCCACTGCTTCTGTTGGGTTTGTCGGTTTTTTAATTCGCTCCGTGGCCCCAGTAGATTTTTTCCAATATGATACACAGTTTGAATTTTTTTCAAGGTAAATTTAGTATATTCTCTTTGCCAGTTTGATAGAGTAGACGTCGAACCGGCACTGTTGACTGAGATCGGGCTTGGAGTCATTTAGTCCTGAAACCTAAAGAGTTCTGTATGATCATCGTTCAGCATTTGGGTGATTTTTGTTTGGTCAAAGTAATCAGTAACAATGTACGCAAGATTCCTTATGTTGTTTTGTCACCACCATACACGTATACGAACGGTTTTCGATTAAAAACGGTAAAAATATCCAGTGCTCGTAAATGCATGCACAGATTATTAAGTGACTGTTTACGCAGTAGTCGTCGATTCGACAAGGATTTGCCACGACGTAACAACTGTAAACACCGCGTCAACAGTCCATAAAAAAAAATTCGTTCTGAATCGAGTAAGATAACAATTGGCTTGCAGTAGGAAAGGTCAGTCCACCATCCGTAAAAGTTGTTGATCTGAAAAATATTCACTGTGCACCAACTACATGAGTGGCTGTTATAGTTGTACGCGTACTGTAGTTCCATGGGCTTTCAACTGTCCCTTGTTACGAGCTATGTTCACAGTGCGTCAAGGTACGAATATTTTCATGTTGAAGTACTGGGTACATCGATTTTGTTCAAACCACTGCCTGCTGTTTCTTGTGTTTTTTTGTGTCCTTAACGTTGACTGGCTCTATGTGTGTACAAACATAGCAGTCGAGATTAAGATTTCCTGGATAAATAGATACACTCATAGTTTATTCCGCCTCTGATGCAAGATACACACTGTTTTACTTGTGCCAATCCTAGGCCCTGGGATCAAATTCCATACCTTTAAGAGTTAATCTGTTGGTGCTTGATCTAGAAGTCATCGTTGATGACATAGACCCCACAGGATTATAGTTTAAATTTAAGTTTGTAGGAAAATAGTTTCATACTATTTTAGTAAAATTAAAATTATGGTTTTTGAGCATGTCATGAAATCTGGAACATGTTATCAGAACAGAAGCTTCTTTCATCTTCCATTGCACAATTTTCAATAACTCTCCAATGACAGTTTGTCTTGTGATATTGTTTAGATGTTTTGTTTCCCGTACAAAGTTCATAAAGTACACTTCATGGATTCCTTCAATAATACTTTTGCAAGTGTTGGGAGACAGTGTTGAAAAGAACATTTCTTAGGTTTGACTATGCAATTATTGTATGTCATGTACATTTGTGTATGGAACTCATGTAAGAGCCCCCTTAAGTTGTTTCAACACTCTGCTTCTATAACAAATGCAGGGTTTACACATTTCATTGTGATTTCAAAATTTGGCCTGGGCTAAGCTGCATGACTATCAATTACATCTGTATCTTCAAAAGAAGATTATAAAGGCAGGTTTTGTTGCTTATGGCTGTTAGGTGCTCTGCAAATATAATCAAACATCAAAGGTCAACTAGATACTTTGCCAGACACAGATTTGCCCGGACACATTTATACCAGAAGGAGTAGACGTATCTCAGACACTTGGGCTGGTCAAGAATAAGTGAATAGCTATACTGTACATACATACCTGGTAAATTGTACACGAGAGCCGTCCAGCTAATGCAGGACTCTTTGGCGATCACCACTGGCACTAGATTCAAACGTACCGCATAGTCGTCGAGATGGTCCAGGATTTCAAGGTTAGAGTCTTTAGTGGACATTCCTAGACACCGGCGGGACATGTCAGTAAAAGCTAAAATATAGACAACGCAACGCTGAGTAGGCGACGCGACGATATCCATAACAGTGGCGTCTTCTGAGTATGGCTCCCCAAGTGCTCAAATATTCACGAAACGAACTTTGCAAAGAATTTGATAACTATCACTTTTCACTCAATCTTGAAGAAAATGTTATTTTTTTTTGCTCTTCGTTAATAAAAATATTGCTAACTGAACCATACATTCGTTTTCGCCAGTTGAAGCATGGAGGTAGAAAGAAAGAGAGCAGCAGGCTACGAGCTAGCTAGGGGGTCAATTTTCATCAACACGCTACTAGCTGCAGTTTACCTCTCAGCATGTAGACAATGGGATTTCGATTTACGCATTTTTTACCTTCATGAATATTCCGTATTACGCACACAGACGTGCCCAAACAGTGGCGAGATCTTTTTCAAGATGGTAAAAATATAGCAGCTATTAGGCCTAATTAAAACTTTGGAAAATATGGACACGGTTTGAAATCAGTCTGATATAATAACTACCAACCTGTACTGACGGGAAAAGCGAAATTCTAGCACTTTTTTATGAAATCCATCATTGTATATCATCGGGTCACGGTCGCAATTTACATGCGGGACTGAGCTCAGAGTTCACTATGACTTGACGTTGGATTTGATGGACCACGAAGGTAAATGCAGAAAGTGGAAAAGACATTTTCTTGAGCAATAGTCGCTCCAGTCGCGGTGTCTTTTCCCATACACCCGCTTTTCCGGAAAAGTGTTTTGATAAAATGTGTACAATGTAAAACTTCGAAGTTCATCGTCTAAAAGTTGATTTGATATGCAGCAGTACGGTCTATTTTTTACATCAGTGGGTACACTGATATTATAAGTTATTTAAACTAGTATAGGATAAAGCCCGAGTACGAGGGCTCTTCTGGTATATAAAGTCCAACCCAATGATAAAATGTCGAGGCCGCAGGCCGAGACATTTTATCCTAGGGTTGGACTTTCTATACCAGAAGAGCCCGAGTACGAGGGTTTTATCTGACTTAAAAACTATCGCCCCTAACTGATATATTTTCATTTTCAATGTGTTTATGTCAACCGTCCCTTTGTCAATGTAACATGTTTAGGATATGAATTAAATCTTTTATTTGTGAAATAGCCTTCCTGTGTAATGGAACATCCTATAAATGCCTAGGGCACATTATATAAATGCCCTAGGGCACAGCAGATTTTGTGTTGCGCTGGTTTCCGCTGTGTTACCAAATTGAATATTAAAACGTACCAGATGTCTACGTATATGACATGTTCACTTTTGATTGGACAGTACTTTACTGCGGCACTGTCATTCGTTTCTGGAATTTGGTGACCAAGGCTTTACGAATAGATAAAACACCCTGAATTGAGCACTCTGATTGGTCAATCAACAGTAGATAGTTTTTAAGTACAAATAATTCCCCTAACTCTGAAATTAAACCAGTCGTAGGTGTCTTCTGCCCTACGTCCCCTTACGTCCTCGAACACCTGACTGCGATAGTAGTATATAAAGGTTCCTATTTGTGACAATTTTTTACACCATTTATTTGAAAATAACTACATACAAATTTTATTCATTTTAGCTACATGGAGGGAAATCCCCGGTAGCTAAAATGACATATGTGAGTTCATATACAGGTCACCGCGACAGCTGGCACTGACGTCACTCCCGTTTACAGATGACTCACTGACATATAATAGATATTTAGGTCAGCACTCAGCGGGGGAATTCCCTACAACAGCTGAGTTTCCAATGCAGTCATTTGTTCAATAGATTCTGACTGTGCTGCAGCTCTTCCGTTCCAGTGCTGATTTTTGTCTTCTGGATGTAAGTATATAGATATACATTCTGATAGGATTTTATACATTACTCATCTTCTGGTCTTCTGGTTGTGTGAATTCACTATGTTTTTTCCTACGCCTATCGGAACGACTTATGTTACCTATCGGAACGAGATTTTCACCTATTTTAGTTCCTACCCTACCGGAACGGGAACACTGTTGCGCAATACCTTTCCAGCAGGGGCTTTCCGGTAGGACTTTTGCAATACCGATTCCGCAATAACTTCGAATGTTGCTTAGCAGCCTGTGATGTCATAACAGAGGTCTGACATTCTACAGTTTTCATGAAAATTTTCTGCGGAATCGTTCCGGTAGGTTTTTTCTGAACTCGAGAGTTAACTAAAATAGTAAAGACTTTAATCTACTATTCGCAACGTCAACCTGTGCATCACTGATAACATAAACATGAGCAAATATATTATCATCGCGAGCTTCGATTCTATTATCATCGCGAGTGTCGACACCCTTAACTGAAGTATCTTTTTTCAGGATTTCAAGTTGTATGCCATCTTTTGTGTTCATTACTTTTAGACCATTTCCATGAAATTCAATATCTTTAAAACTACGCAGATCGATAAACAGACAGAATTTGTTCTTCAAATAATCGACTTCATCTATATCAATTTCACACCAATCTTTATCTTCAGCAAAATACCGTCGTGTTTCTTTCCAAAATTGTCTTGGTAACATCTTCTGGGCATATATTTTTGTTTGCAATGCCCTTAATTGCTACAGACACAGATTCAATGGATGGATTAAAGAAAAGTTCACTATTAAGTTCTGACTGATTCTGATTTTTAGTGAAGAGTATCGCGATACCTCTCATGGTACGTCGTGGTACATTTATATTTTCATTGATAACCGTGTCCGATTCTTTGAATGGGATTGTTCTAAAATAATGTATATGTTTGTAAAGGTAACTTTTTCCACTGTTGTAATAACCAGCAGTTAACGTCGCGAGTTTGGGATCAGTTATTGTTTCGTATTCCATTTGAATGTTTTTTAATTTATAATTGGCTGTAATAGCAGCATTACCGACAAGTAATTGGTTGGCGGGTGCAAGCGTAATTTCCCATTCAATATGACTCCCTAATGCTGATGGATATGCAACCCCATGACCTGTTATGAAGGGATGATACAGACGAATAGCATATTTTGTTTTATATGTGTCGAAAAGTAAACGATCGTCCACGACGGCGTGATCTGCATTGGCCGCGCCACTTCTCAATTTTCTTAGATTTTCATTCTGAATTCCGTACAGTGTCATGTTCGTTCTCTCCTTTTTATGTTTGAAGAGATCGCGATAACATTCAATAAGGTTATATTTATTCAAATTGAAAAGTGCCTGACCCTCAAATGTGAGAACCATACGCTCGATTATATTTTTGCAACATTTTGTACTACTCGGTTATCTTCATGTCCCATTACTTCGAGATCAAAAACCAGGTCGAAAGTATCTGGAACTAGTACTACTCCGCTTTCTAACTTTGGACATCGTATGATAAGTGTCTGACCTGGATCTGCCTCACTTGGATTATGAGCAATCACATGATGAGTTCTTTCTGCTTTCGTTCCCAGCGCTTTTCGGTTGGTGAAATTCGGTAATAATCATATATCGTACCCCATTTCGTGTAATGTATATACTAACTCCGAAGAAAAATCAAAAATAAATCACATCTTTACATAAATATTTCCATCTGACTGAAAGATAAATCGATTACCTGTGTCGCGAATCAATCGAAGAACCCAATATTCTTGTAAATGTTGGACTTCCATTTCATCATCAACCTCCTGAAAGACGTTTATGAATTCTAGTCGCTTAAAGAAGTTAGTCTTTTGACATTCCTTCACGAAAGCTAATATGTTATGATATAGATTATCATCTTTGAGTCGGACACCTGGATTTGCTCGAAGGATATGTCGATTTACTCGTCGGAGTTTACACCATTCCAATTCGACAGAGAAACCAAACAAATCTTTATTTTTAGAAAGAAACTTTGTAATATTCTTTTTACCAAACATGTTTGGTCATATATTAATATATAATTTTATTTATAATGACTAATGTTAAACCTGTCAAAAATATCCATAGCTGTTCTCCAACAAATCCAACCACCGACCCTGCTGTTTGTAATAGAAAACTAACAAGTGAACCGATTAAACCTGGTATTGCAGCAGCACTTTTGCGGCCAGGTTTTTAACCATTCTCCAAATTGCTTTACAACTTCTTTTGCTTTTGTGTATATTTTAGGCAGGCCAGCTCCAGAGCCGCCAGTTCCTGCTGCCCTCCTCGTCCTCCTTTAGTCACAACCAAGGGCAGTCAGTATTGCAGCGATTGTTATACCATTCCATTTAAATAATTCTGTAAGCTTTACCCTGAGTGACAATTCTGGATCAGAAATTACATCACGAAGAGGCCTAGTTGGCGCCAGTCTTTCACGTGCCTCACTAATCATATCACGTTGTACTTCAATTCGATTATTAATTTATCTAGTCTTGTTCTGAGTTCGGGTGTAAGTTCTGTCTGCTCTGACATAATTTTATCTCTTTCATTGTAAAACACATCAAGACGCATATTTGCCATCTTTATTTCATCATCAAAAGCTCTGTAGTCAGGGTTTAGATTATTCCATTCATCGATTTTATTTTCGATAGTACGTATTTCATCGGCATTATGTCTAAAATTTGCTCGTAAATCTGTTATTCTATCTCTGAGTCGTCCAATGTCATATGATTTCAGTCTATCGGCCTGCCTGTTCATTAACATTTTCACTTCATTATCAGTCAATTGTGTTACAAAATCTGGGGCCATTTTAATATATCTTTTTTAAATTCTGCAGCTCCCTTACCTTCTATTGAGGAGATCATTAAAGACTTCTTGCCTTTATTTGATGTCAGCCTGGCTTCTCGATAATACAGCTCTCCATCCCTAATACTAGCATTCGTATGCATTAATCTTCGTTTATCAATATCAGTAATCCTATTAATATCTAAGTATTGGTCCACCATTTGTTTTGTAATTTCTACTCTCTGTCCAGTCAAACGATCCACCTGCGGGCTATCCAGTAAAGGATCGCCTTCTGCAAGGGCATTATCATCGTCGAAAAAAGATGTTTCAGCAGTAGCAGCATCATCATCATTCAAATTTGCATCATCGAAATCCTGGAGTGGTATATCTTCTCCTCCTTCTGCCATATTGTCTCTCTATATTACTACAATTATTTTTTATCATCCCTTACATATACAGTAAAAAATGCACGTCTCAGTTGTTGAAAGTGTTGAACAATTGGCCGACTATATCGAAAGAACTAGCGCTGCATATCGACGCAGTTACAAATTGATGGGACAAATTGATATGGCTCTTAATGTGACTAAGGGAATTCTTGTAAGTTCTGCTGTCATAGCAGCCATTCCGACAGTTCCAGTTCTTTTAGCTTTAACTCCTATACCAGGTGTTATTATTGATGTAATACAAGGAAAAACAGGAGTATCAAAGAGGCGAGAGAAATATAAACATTATTACGTTCAATATAAACAGCTGCTTACACAAATACAAGAAAAAGGCGCAACAACAGAAAACGGGTCAGAACTTATTCAGGACATACTTCATCAGGCATAAGAAATACAAAAAATAAGGATTTACTCTGCCGCTAGAGCGATACATGCGACATTACGGATTAAATGGATATGAAAGTTAACTCCGTTTCTATTCCGAAGGGGAACTCCGTCCTATCGGCCATGTTTCTGCCAGCCATTCGCCCGTGTCTGGATTGTATAACTGTACACGTTTGATATCATTTGGCGCCATCATGATTTTACTACACTTTTCACTACGGATTTCTCCAGGTTTTTTCCGTACAAACTGTACAAATTGTGCCCGCTCGGGCTCCTTCCCAGTTTCAAACAGATCCTTATAGTCTTCAAAGTTCAAATGTTTTCTAACACAAACATCTTTTATCCCTTTATTTTTTTCGTCTCTGAAGTTGGAGTCCGAAAAGCATACACTTTCGAGCGTATGCCGACAAAATCAAGAATAGGTTCTCCATTCAACTCATCTTTAAATTTACCTATCACCTTTTTATTAATCTTTGGAAAATCGGGGGCTATTGCGGAGCTCATCCCACTAGTATCATATATAGACTTCTCACCATTCTGTTCTACATCTTCTCGGACTATATCATTGAAAGTTATGTCCGGGAAGGAAGAGGTACACTGTAAACAAAACTGTCAGTATCCATGTAGGCTAATCGTATCGTTCCGTTAGGTCCTTTGAACCGCTTTCGAAAGTAATTGTAATGCATCTCATACATAAGCAGCTTAGAAAGTTCGAGTACTGCCGCGCCAATGAAAACTGGCTTTTTATATTCATATTTATCCCTTTTCAGTTCCAGTAGGGCACTGTCGCAGGAATCGCCATCTTCTTTGGAAGTTATGAGAGTTATATGTTTCATCTTTGGATTATACTTCTGAACTTTTACGACTTTTACGACCACCATCTGTACCATTCCGGCCCGAAACAATTTAAAGTCTCTGTTCTTTCTAACGTCTTCTATTATCTTGCCGAACATTGCATTATTCATCAGCTTATAGAAATTCTTTTCAAAATCTGTCTTTCCCTTTGCCCTCATTTTAGTGTTAAAGTCAATATATTCCGCGAGACATGGAGCCTCTTCTAAGGCAAGCGCTCGATGAATCTTTTCAGTCGCATTCCCATCCGAAGATAGAATTCAAGCAACTTATAATGTACAACGTATCTCTCTCTGTTCATAAGACTTGTAATCAGTCGACTGCCCTGCCTCGGAAATTCGTAGTGTTGCGGCGCGAGTTGTAGATCGGAATGTTCTTCATGTAATTCAGCTGGATATTCTAAGTCTACTTCTAGAAAAACTTGGCGGAAATCTAGCGCCGGGTCCCCAATCCAATCCTGCTCCGCCTTCATATTCTAACAATTCTTCCATCGTCATCCAATGAAGTCCGCCCACTGGCATTGCCTGACTCATTGCCCATCCGTAAAGATTATTAGCATCGAGATATTTTATTTCAGTTAACGGTTTCTCCGGATCGTAATTCCGCCAGCGTAAGCTGGATGATTAGTCTGTATTAATGAATATTACACTGACTGATACCACCTCGAATTCCCCTCTGAATGAATTTCATCTGCTCAGCATCTTGAAATGAGTTTAAATTTATTACCTGTATAAAGTAACATGGCATCCCATGTCAAACATTATAGTGGGCTGGATCTAACTTATATGCTTCTAAACATGTGTCACGGAAATTTTCGAATATATTTGCAAGAAGGAGAACGTCCGTCTCACAATAGAATTCCATATAATCACGAATCGTCTTACATTCAACTTCGTCCCATACTCGCAATGCATGTTCATGATCGGACTCCGAAATCCCTTCTTCCGTTAATTCGCTATAAAATTTGTGTCTCTCCGGGAGCTGGTCCTCTTCCAATCGCTCGGGAGAATCTAAATATTCATACGGGAAGAAACCTTTCGCCCGCTGAATGTCCGGGTACGAAAGTGGTACTGCCGTCCATCCATCCTGGCACAGTCTTTGCCAACTTCGCGAGCGACCCAGACATCAACTGAGCACTGTCCATAAACTTTATAGAAAAGAAACGTTTCTTTGTCTCCTTTCCCCATCGACAACAATTGTGGCATGAAAAATAAATGTTTTCATAAGACACATAATTCCACCATTACCCGTCTTAGCTATGATATTTGGCTCTGGTTCGCGTCTCCTATCAGAAAGGAAGGGCAATATCCCTGATTTCATGTATTTTTTGTAAAATAAAAGAACCATCGTATCCCTTGAGGTTGTGAAAGTATATAGGAATGGTTCTTGATGGGTGGCACTTTTCACAATAAAAAGTATCTTTATCCTTCACTATTCGGTATCCGGCTTGATCTCCACATGCAATACAGTCTGGATCGTTGTAATTAGATCTATCTTTCATCGGTTTTATTTTCCAATAATACAATTTCGAATAATTCTCAGCCCTTTTCTTCATATCCTTTAGAAATTCTGTAACACAATCTGTACCTGTGAATGTTCTTTTACTAAAAACTTTAGTCTCCCCTTCGGAACCGTTCCGTTAGGGGCCTGGCCATCGTTCAATCATAACATACGAAATACAAATGTGTCGGCCGGTGTCCTTCTCAATAATTGCCTCAGTATCTGCATACACGACATAGGGACAAGGAACCTTCTTCTTATGTCCTTCGAATTGACACACTTCCTTAGGAAAAACTGGCTGAGCAGTGTCTGTTCCACAATACACCTCATGTACTTCCAACTTTTCTGTTGACGCAAATCCTTTCCCACAAACCGTACAAATACACTTCTGCCTGTGCTTATTCTTACGATTTTTATTAGAATTAATAAGGCGATTTAATTTAGTAATTGGTACATAGTGGCTGCCGTCTTCACCGACTATTAGTAAAATATTCGCTATCTGTGCTCCTGGCTCCCTATCGGAACGGCCACTATACAAGACAGTTATGCCGGACGGATCTGGATCATTTTCATAGATCTGAAATACTTGAAGTCTAACGTCCGGATTTTGCTGCTCGAAGCGCTTAAACACGGTCAGATCAGCAGGCGTAGGAAATGGTATTCCATCAAAACAGTAATCGACCATAAATGGAGTGTACGTATTCCATTTTTTTCTAGTCTGCCCACATTTCTTTTCATGAAACTTTTCGTCACCTATCTTTATACTTGGTACGACTGCGAATTGAAAACAATTCTCGCTGCCAGAAGGAAGAATAAGATCGCTCACACAATGCTTATTTTTTAACCATTTTGGAAATTGAATCCGTTCCGAAAGGGGGCTGGTGTGGCCGGCCCGAGTAAAACTTCTACTAGAATTACTTCAAAATTAAGTATCTCCTCGAGAACGAGACCAGAACCCTCAACATTTTCAATTGTATCAAGCATATGGTCGTAGCGATCTATTAATTGTTGTTTCATATCCGATCCTCTTACATCTTTTGTGTATGTATCTTTTAATTTAACAGGCAATGTACGATTTTGTGTATTACCGTTTTTCGGATCAACTAATTTGACTGTCATTTCTGCATAAACAGAGTACATCTTTCTTATTTTGGCCATACCTTCGATATCAACCATTTCGATATCCTCGACTTGCTTGACTTCAGGAAATTCTTTTCGTAAAATAGCCCCGTCGAATGCTTTTCGTAGGCGGCAGGAAATGTCAATATTCTCATCCATAATAATCTTTATAATATATACTATCCTAAAAATTTTTAAAAAGAAAATATTCTATGATAGGTCATCAAAATCCACTATAATATTTTTGGCAGCATTTATTTGTTTATATATCTCACCTAATCTTTCTAAGTCAACTAGTTCTTCCGCATCTTGAATTTCTGGTTTAGGCGTAACACAAAATAACCTCTCTATAGTGGGAGACAGATTATTTTTAAATAAGCGCAGTTTAAATGCCAAGAATTCTATCTTACTACCTTTTTGGATATTACGAGGTACAATAGCAGGATTTTCTCTGGCTGGTAATCGGCTTACTGCTTTAAAACCATAGTGACTTTCTTGAACTATATCAATACATGTAGCGAAATCGCTTCCTCTTTTAAACCGGAATTTAAAATACTTTGTCTGTGTGTCACTCCCTCGCTTCTTATACACTTTAGATGGATGGTAAAATGATTTTTTTTTATTTCTGGGCAGATGAATAGGCTTACAGCTAATTCTTCAGCAGTGCTTGCATCAAAACTTTCACCTAAGGTACGGAATACTATTAAATCGGTAAACTTTTGAAGACTTTGTTGCCAACGGACACACATTTCATCACATGTAGCAGGATCTTTTGAACCATATTTAGGCCCGATATTGAAAACCACTTCTAGCTCACTGTCTACATATATAATAGGATCTACATATTCACCAAATATGAGTTTGCCGTCACTGATTTGAACGTTTTCTCCACTTTCAAGTATTTTTATTGCATCTGAAATAGAAAGGATTGCCATTGTCTTATCGTAATATATCTTAACAAAAATAATTTAAAATTTTTTTTTTTCTATGATATATAGCACAAAAATGTCATACATATTCATAAATGTACCAACTGGAAGTGGTAAGAGTTATGATGCAGTAAATTAGCGAGCGATACCGACCACATTATTTGTGATTCGAGTATAATTCAACATCTAACTTTTTCTAGAATCCTGGGCGTTTCCGTGGCAGCGGAAGAAAAAAAGATTGTTTCTTAAGCATTTGACCATTTACATAGTTTCATTATCATATTTAAAGATATGCCCTTTGATTATTGCAGGCGGAATATTCTGACTCAAGCAAGACAATATGAAATAACCAAGTCTGCCTTAAAGAACTAGAAGAGATTCATGATAAGTTCAAAAAAGTTTTCTTAGAAACACTGTATGAAATCGGGCGTTTACACTTCCGGTTTAGCAACGGTTTGTCAGCGGTTCGTCACCGGTTCAATGGCTGATCCGACTGGACCGGAAGAGAACCGTCGGTTGTTTACTTACCAATACGTTACTTAACCGTCAGCTTATCCGCTTTGTAGGCCGACGTATACGACATGGCTTAAATGTCCTTTAACCGGCATGGTTAAGCCCAACTTATACATCGGTTAGGGCCACGTCGGTAACGTTGAATCAAATACTCGTAACCCGTTCACAACCTCAAAATTCTGCCGAAACTTTTGTAAAACCGCAGTACTTGCTAGCATAACGTCATTTACCACTGATACCAGTTGTGTAACATAAGCTAGGTATCCGTATCTGCGCGTGTGATTTTACTGGGATTTACAGGACATGGTTCATGATTGCATTATCAATGGAGGTATGCTACCTCCATGCTACCTCCACGCTGCATTAATGTAGAGAGTGGCAGCGAGACCTGACTTCTACTGTAGCCTATATTCGCTAAAAGAGTGAGCTTATCTAGGCATGGATGTCTATTTTTTACATCCATGATGTAGGCCAGTTTGTGGAGGGACAGTGTGTAGGCCTACGTTTCGAGTATTCTTCAACCAACGGAACGGCTATATGCCGTGAAACACACACGTTTCATAAATTACAACATTTAATGTTTGTCAGTCAGGCAGTCTGTAAAAGAAATCTTACACTGCATACCAAACGTCGGTTTCGAAACTATCGGGAATCGAGCGCAGTCTTATATAGAGCGCTCAATCTGGGGGAAAGCTTTATGACCACAAATGTAGTCGACTTATCACTTCAGACTAACAGGATTAATGTGAAAAAGCAAAAAAGCAAACAACGCTACCAGGCGGCAACCGGTAACCAGCTAATTTCATATGCATTTATGCAAGGAATGCCGTGACGCGGTTCAGCTTTGATGCAAAGGGGCAAATAAAAAGCTGTCACTCATGGATCATGTGAGTGATTATTTACTTCGATCATAGACGTGTTTTAGAGGGTCTATGCTTCGATGCGAAGACAAGTATCAGTGACAAGCGTAATATACAGTATGGCCACATGGTTCGTTGTCCACACGTGCAGCCTCATCAGCTTGATCTGTCGAAGGTGATTAAATATGTGTCTGATTAGCCTTAGCTATCAAGTGTTGGCACGCACAAAACACAAAACTTTCAGATGATCACACCACAGATCCAATTTTATATGCTGGGAAAATGCCAGGTACGCAACAAATGTGCATGAGTTAGGTATATAGACTGGTCCGCAGCACAAAATCTCATGAACCAAACTGCAGGGACTGACGCAAAATTTATCTCTTTACTAATTCTGTCAACAAAAAAACACATTGATTACACAACAAACAAGGATGAGCGCAACAAATCTCTAAACCGAAGCAATCCGGTTGTTTCGTATCAAAGGCATTTTTCGTTCGGATGTAAAATTTTCGAAAAACTGACGCCAAATTTCTCTCCCTACTTGTGCTGTCAATATTAAAACACATTGATTGCACAGCAAACAAGATAAAAGCGACACACCTAACCGAAGCAACCCATTTAAATTCTCTAAATGCAACTTTATTTCGTAATTCACAACACTTTGTAAAATTGTGTTAAGTCTTTTGTAAACATGGAGTTTTTACAAATCCCTGTTTCAGATTTTCGACTATTCATCAAAGTTTGGGTTGACGTTATGATTGGGAAATGAATCGGATAAGCATGAAGACATGCGTTTACGGTAGTTCTCTTTTGGAGGAGGTGATTGCCCTGTATGGCCAATTACTCGGTTTCAGATAAACATAGGAGGTGGAGCATGCAGACATATTTGCAATCGGAACTGCCGATTCTTTATTTTGTTTTGATAGTCCTATAGAATATAGTTGCATTTTGCCAAGGTCGGTGCCATTAACTTTACCGAAAGCGACATAGCCATTCAGTCGCCCGAGATATAGTCTTAAACTGCAGAACTTGCAATTGTTTCTTTCGACTTGCTGATTCCTGCTTCTTCAAGGGCACGTGTGACAACGTAATTGTGGGATGAGCTACTACTAGCCCTGCGTACGATGCTGTGTGTTCCGCTACAGCTAACCGCCCCGCTGTGGTGAGCGGGGCGGTTAGCTGTAGCGGAACACACAGCATCGTACGCAGGGCTAAGCTACTACAAGATCGTGTTGAAATTTTGCATCAATGGCGACGTCATGACTCAAATTATGAAAAAAACCGCAAAATGCCTTTGCTCAAAACCCTATGGCTTGCCTACGAACCTGACCTAGTCCGACAAAGCTGCACGAAAACAACGTTTTCAACGCCAGCTTTTTCATTTACCCGTGATAACCAAGCCTTGCCATTCCGGGAAAGTTACTCGGTTGATCTTCGGCATTGTTCGGCAATGGTCGGTTACCCATAGCTACAGGGTATCATTCATACTCGGATAGACACGATTCAACCGTCGGGGGAAATCGGATGGGGATCGTGACATCGTCATCGTCGCTTGCATCAATGACGGCATCGGAAGATATTTCAATTCACAAAAGGTGAAACAGCCCAAACTGCGGTCAAATTTAATAAGTAGCCATAACTGTCAATTTTACTTGTGGTCAGCTAATCATAAGCTTGCCGCACCGGACGTTGTCAGTTCTTTTCGCGCTGGCTTTGCTCCGAGTCATCTATTTTGCATTGGTCGATCTCTCATTCACATTTTGGAAATGGCATTGTCACTGTGTCAATCGTTCAAGAAGAGCAAGCTTTGAAAACGCGAACACAGACTGTACAATTAAAATACGACCATGGAGGTAACTGCGCGATACGGTATTACATTGTTCAGTACACAAGACACGTGACGTGCGGATAAAGAAACAACGACGGACGTGAAAACTTGAGTAACTTGAGATTTTTCAAGGCTATCGGATATGTTGTCGAGTTTATTGATCAGATATCGGCAAATGAAAACGGTATCGTGCTCGATACGCTACAAACCCTTCTGAGAGACCGGAATCAGTAGGGGGGCTTCGTATCTTGGCTAATCTAAAAAAGGCAAAACTTTTACACTGTAAAGAAGTACCGGGTCGTTTGTTAAAACACATATTACCACAAAACAAAATTGCTACATTTACAAATCTCTGGGTAGTTTCCCAGTCTACCCATCATGGAAAGGAACTGGCGAGTGAACAAAAGAGAATAATCGATCTGGAACAAGCCTTTGTTTATCAGCTAATCCCAATTAACGAGGATCAGTTAGCACCTCCCGGCAACTGAAAGAAACCGTACTTGACAGTCCGACGTCATAGGCTAACCTGCCATCACACTAATTTATGTGAATACACAAACTGCCAGGTAGACGGTTCATTTTCTGGCGGAAACGTAATTTTTTCATGAAATTTGAAATAATTGTGACATTAGCCGTCTCCGCAATGCGATTTTCACATCGTAGAAATTTGGATAGGAATCCTAACTGATAAGGGCACAAAAGTAGTTTTAAGGGGTACACCCACCTTCCTTGAGTGTTTTTGGTCATTTTTTGTTTTATGATAAATTTTGAATCCGTGTAATATATAGCCTTTGAGTGGACGATAAGTTTGAAATCATAACATACTCGGAAATGTGTTAGATTTTAACAAAAATGAACATTGTGAGCCAGTTCGCGTGCCATCGTTTATCTTATGTCTTAAGGTAGATAAATACTAAATTGGTCATTTTTCTGTCAAATTTTCGAAATTCTCAGAGAATACGCCTTGAAATCAAGGCTGTGTCGCTCATTCATAATAAGTAATTGTTTCCGTGTAATACACGATTTTAAAATTCAAAACATATGCACGTGGCTATCCGGTCAATCGGGGAGCTTTTGTAAACATTGTGGACACATTTGCATTCCTATTTGCATAATTCCCCTTGAATGACACAGCGTTGCGTAATTTACATAGTGACGTTGTTGGGCTTCTCCAAAACCCATGATCACTCCCACCTGTCAACAATAAACCGTAACAATAATGTTTGTTGAAGCACCGTCCCTCCACCCAGGAGGGACGGTGGTTGAAGCCTAGTCCAATAAGTCAGTTTTCGACATACGGAAGTGTCTCCGCTCAAAACGCATTGCGGCCAAAAACTACCTGTTTTACCGGTATGTTTCACGTCTAAGCTTATCCATACCCGATAAGAGACAACTGTTCTCCATCCAACTTAATATTACGACATTAAAACCCCAAAATACGTCCAATTCTGTTAACATTTTACATGTGAGTCGACATGCAACAAAGTTCCACACTCGATCCTGCTCTGAATGAAATTAGGGTCGAAAAAACTACCAAAAAACCACGACTTTTTCTGGTATATTATGTCGGTCAATACAATGTCTGACATTCAAAAACTGTTCCCAGAATCCCAACCTATGATTCAGAACACCAAATTATTATGTCCGTTTCTGAATATATTTAGCATATCTGCTCAAGTCCGACATCCAAAATTGTACCTACTCCGGACTAATTGGAGCCGAAAAAAACGAACATCTTTTTCTGATGCAGTGATTGTGTTTTACACATCGGTCAACATGGTCAAACTCGGTAAACTTCGCGTTGTAAGCTTATGCACCTTCCTCAATGCATCTGAACGTAATCACGGTGAATAAAGATTACGTTCACGTACCTCACCAAGGGTTTCAGTGTCGTTTTATTTTGGAAATGGTTGCGATGTCATACAATTTGACAGTCGATCGGGCGACATCCCCCACGAACTCTTTTGAACTCCCCCGGATTGTACGCGAAAAAATATGCCGACCGCTCCTCGGACCCTATCGGCAAACGTTGCCAGGGTATTCGTCGATTGTTTTACATTACGTTCGAATGACCTTGCTTTGGTTTGGAATCTCCACCCTCTGACCGGAGCTCAGAGCAATTCAAAAACCTGTTTGTTGAAGGCACGATAAAGTTGCTGCGCTACTTGCCAAAATACGGAAACATCAGTCGGTACCCTCCAAACTTCGTATGATAACCCTAATTATACAAGTAAGTTTAGGCTATACTCGAAAATACCGATAGTTGTGGTTGGAGGATGAACTAGCCGCTTTGCGGTGCTTGACGGTTCTAGTCATTTATTAGATTACTTCTCACAACTTGTGAACAATAAACATTAGTCCGATGTATCTGGGGAACGTAGGCAAGCTTATATTATGAATTAGGACACGTCCGATCTCAGTAATGACTCATCGTCATTTTTTTTGCCTGGTAAAGCCATTAGCTCTGGCGACGTGCCGAAACGAAGGCTCCAAAAATCGGTAGTTTTCCGTGATTTATTTTATTTATTTATTTTATTTTTCTCGGAACTTTTCTTTGAACAATTGTCATTCCCGATCGACATTATCACTAGGTAATAAAATATGCCTGCGTTTAGGTTTAATGCACGTTTAATTATCAAATACCGTCGCGTCGAAGTTAACAAAACAGGTTTTTTGCGTTTTTTCTCGAATTGACGTGGTCTCTATGCAAAGTATAGTCTGACATTCAAACTGACCCCGTCTCAATCAAACTTGGCCTACTTCGAAAATCCAAAAATTACGTCTTTTTCTGATAACACTTTACATGTTCGTCTGCACCTAATGAAGTCCGACATTCAAAATCGATCCGCTCCGAACTAATTGCGACTGACGATAAAAATGTCAGATGACTTTTATGTCTGCATATGCCCAGTGCAGTCTGGCAATCAAAACTGTTCCCGCTTTATACTGTACGGTTTAAAGCATGCAATGAACATTACGTTCCTGTACGTCACCAAAAGTTTTCTGCCTTTTTTGTGAGAATGGTTGCGACGTCTTTTTGTTTCGACAGTTGAGCGAGCAACATGCCTCTCAGTAGAAATTAGAAATAATATGCCAATAGTTCGAACTTTTAAAGCGACAAAATATCGCACTGGTGTCTGCTCTGCCCGGTTTGGAAAAGCTTATCGTTATGTAAATTCTATGCGGGTAAAGAGGGAACGTGATACGGGTAACGCACGTAAAGTTTTGCTAATATTACATTAGAATGATGCTGTGATTTACAATGTAAACCCAATGTTGACCTAGCATTTGTTTTTCAATCTTGTACCGGCGCTCTTATAGAGCAGACCACGGTCCCTCTATCACGAACAGTTATCTAGAGCAGACATAATTTGTCATTGGTGGACTGCTTATGAAATGAGTCGAAGTCCAGGGTCGAAGTAAATCTCGATTGAAAAGTATGCGATATTTCACAGCACAAATTCATGTCAGTATAGCTTGAAAACGATATTGAATAAGGTAATTATACACTTATGCAATAAATTTAAAGAAACCAAAATAGAAAATAATAGAATAATTTCCATGAATTTGAAAAAACTTAAACAACCACGAAAGTGTTTTTTTTCGAATCACCAACTGCTTTTTCCTGTTTATAAACTCAATCACGCGGACAAACAGCGTGCTGCTGCATGCTGGGTTGTCTATCATCGTTATTATAGTAGTTCAACGGCCAGTCGCCACCGAAGAACGACGAATGCTCGATTCAACATATCAGAAAACGCGATATTCAACTGTTTGACTGAAGTTCACGTATTTCTTTACTTGTACAAGACTCGAACCTCACGATTTTAGAATGACACATTCAGTTATAAGCAGTGTGCGAAATTAACGTCGGTCCGACGGTCCGAGACCGACAGATTTCTCGTCGGGCCGAAGGTTTTTGGCAACATGTCGGTCCTTATGACCGACTGAAATTTGGAATAAATGATGAAAATTTCGCCGTCAAGACCTGTAACAGATGCAGATGATGACTGACTCTGAATCATGCGATTCAGACTTGAATGTCATGCACCTATCAATGTTTTCCACCGTGGGAGTGCGGGGCAACAGGGGATGTTGATCGCACTTCGTGTCCTGGTAGTGGGGAATTTGATCTCTATGGTACACCAGACCGGGGGTGGTGGGAGTTGACAATGTCGCAACATAGTAATTTTTTGTCTTGCGACTTTTTACATTTACAAAAAGTCTAACCCCTCCGATCGACGCGCATAGCACGGTGCAACTGATTACATTCAGATCAGTATGAATTACGTCCGTGCATGCAGATTTCTAGCAATGATGGAATGGATTGATTTTGGTGCAACAATGTGACACAATATTATAAAAATACTCGTCTAGAGAGTGTAACCCTGGTAATGTTAGCATATCTGTGTCATATGATAACAACACCCAGTTCTACTTCAACTAGTTCCACACTTTAAGTGTTCGGAATTTACATGTACACAAATGTACATAATACAGCCCTTCGTTTTATCAAACTGACTCTATTTTCTTTGCTTTGATTTTTCATTGAAGCGTTAAAAACATAAACGGTTCACAGAAGAGTTTAAGACAAAAACCTACTACGAGAACAGTGCTGTTGACTAATCATATTTGGTTTTGAACATGGAGGTATTTGTTTACCTCAAGTTTTGAACAAGGACTAGATGTTACACGACAGCCCAATTGCACTACCTGCAGTCGACAGTCAAGTTCAAGTTTCGCTGCGTTTGTTTGTGGACCGCTAGAACATCTTGCTCGCTTGTTGGTCTTTACCAAAGTTCACAAGGCCGTACTCTTACCACGACATATCGTGATAACAAGTGTGCATTTTATAAAACAGAGCGACCTTATCATTAACAGTTTTGTCGAGTTGCACTGTCTGTCGTGTATATTCTCAGAGGCCGAGAGTAGGGCTTCAAATTGTTTCGATGTATACCGTTTTACGACAGGCAGGCAAAACTCAGCGTCATCATGGACTGTAGGCCTAAATGTCGCAAAAAATTACGTCTTTTAAGATTTTACGGTATCATTAACTGATTGTGTCGATGGTTTTCAGCAGTATCGAGGTCTGTCAAACTTTTCAGAGTCATTTTAATAACTTTACGTCACTGTTCTTTATTAATATGCAAAAATTAACATTTGTCCGCATTTTTAGAAATTGAAATTGCGCATGCAAAATCGACGAAAACAAATCTTAGTAGGCGACTGCTAGGTGTAACAATGAATAATAAAAGGCATATTCAGGACTCAGAGTACAACCTGCAAAAACGGCCATGTGTGCAACATTGATAAAATTTGTCCGCATTCAAGCTGTGTGTCCGATGTCGCGCGCGTACAGCTGTATTTAGGAACAAACGTGTAACCGTGAACAGCGCTATTGTACACACAGCAATGTAGAGAAACACCATTCCCCATAGAAAGTTACGATAGAAAAAATTTCTCGCTATCATCAGCCACATGTAGCTAGTGCATGAGCCTGTATTCCCCGGCCCCTGGGTGTTTGACATCATTTTATAGTCCGAGAGTAGGGGATTTGACATGGCTAGGAAAAATGTCAAATTCTCCTGTTAGTCCCGTTGTCTCCCCCCCCCCCCCGGTGATGGAAAACATTGATAAATGTGTGCGCATGACCTTGAGGAAGATGAGGGCTGTGATCTTTTTCAGATTCCTGATCATGTAGATGAATATTTCATGATCATTCATTTACACTATTCTGCAATCTATGTGAAAAATAGTCCTTTGGAGTGAATACTTACTGACTCTATTGATAAAAGGATATGAAAAATTAAATATTACAACATTCAAAAGCATAGTATCGGTGGAGAAGTTAACTTTAATGGTCGTTAACAACGGCATTTATTGAGGACCGGCAGTTTTCTGTAAGGACCTGAAGCTTTGGCTTGGTGCAGGTCCTTATGACCTGAAGCTATTTCTCTTAATTTTTACATGCCTTTCACAAAAGTAATATAATTATTTCTGTTCAGGGGCGACACGCTTCGTCCATCGATAGTAGTCGATTGCGACCTTTCACAGGTAGCTTGTAACTGCGACCTTGTTGATTTTTTACATGATTCCCATATTCAATATGTTTTAATTTGTGATTTACGACATAGAAATACCTGATGAAGAATTAGTCGATGTCGGGACCTCAAAATAATACTCTAATTAATGGGTGACCATCCTTTGAAGCAGTCTCTTCTACCGCCATGCACATATTAAAGATGTCTCTTGTAAAATTTCGTGATTGACCTCTCTATTTTATATCGGTGGCGTTTTCTTATTTACTTCGACGATTTTGAATTTCAATCGTATTTTGTGATACAATCATATGTAGCGTTCAACAGTAATATTGGGTCAGTACAAACTGAGTACGCTGGGTTTTAACGCCCAATTTGGCAATAAAGTGAATACGTTTGTCCATTGACGCACATGCATAAATTTCAGCCTTGAGACAGGAAAGTGAACATCCGCGTGGTCCGACAAACGAAACTAACTATGAAATGGTCACGACGTCGATGGCTCCTGAAATCTTTATCACATGATAGATGTTCTTGTTATCATAAACAGTAGAGTGGGCTCCCTCTACTGTCTATAGTTGAATTGCGTTAATTTGGGCATCTTTAGAGGGGACGGTGAGAGGGTAATAGAACCAAACTCATGATCTGTGACACAATTTTGTTTACTTTACTATTTTACCATGGGTTTGGTTTGTGTTGATCTGGTTGGTTAGCCGTCCCAGGGCCTGGGAACAGTAGCTGCAGGCTTGTCAAACACTAACTGGTGTCAACTACTTATCTAGCCGGTACACTGTGCCAAAAGTGAAAAATCCATTGAGGATTCTTCTGTATATTGTTCTGGATACTTCAAGAATCCACCAGAATACTACAATATACATTATGTATGCCAGTGGATTCTGGTGGTCAATGGTTTCTGTCGGATACTGAACAGAATCCATTGCTTAATCCATTGCAGGATTCTGCTGGATTCACGTGTTATCCATTATATATGTATTTCAGGATACTACTGGATTCTCTAATTTATAGAGAATCAAGGGACCAGTACTTTTGGCTTGATTGATTGATTACATAATAATGGGAGGGTCAGTTGCCGCATATATCCATACTTATTATTCACCAATTTTTACATAATTATCCAACACTGGCTTCGGGGGAACTGGGGTGTGGGGGGGGTCCTCAAATAACAGTAATGCTTTGTAGCTTTTGACTCATGTATTTCTACTCATACAGGCATCACATACACTATATATATATATATATATATATATATATATATATATATATATATATATATATATATATGTGTGTGTGTGTGTGTGTATACACAATGAGTACTCTTTTTACAAGTGAAGACACCAATGTAATGATGCTTTCTACAGCAAAATAGAGTACAGATTGCATCTGAAAACTATACTGCAATTTAGATACACAAATCCAAGATCACTGTAAATGATTCTTCTTTATTCCAAAGGAATGTGTAAATGTTAGTAAAATAAATAAAAGGCAATATAAAGCATTATGTAAACTACACTGATTAAAAAATACAGACAAAAAACATTCAGAACAATTTTCCTGAGACACATTCAAAGTTATCTTCAATACTGTAAAAAAAGAATTTCCATAGCCTTGATAACTCTAATATCAATTAATGCAGTCACTTTTAAATATGCCTGAGCCTAACAGGGAGAAATATGGTTCATCAGAACAATTTGATATCTTACCATTATCATCCTTATTGACCTGTATACAAAATTTTGAAGCAATCTGTTGACCTGTTTCAGAGAAATTATTTTAAACAAAAACAGGAAAATAACCCAAAATACAACAAGCAACTAAAAATCTGCTTAATTAAACCCTATGACAATTTTAAATTATAATAGAATTCATTGTTTCACGGCCTGATCTGTGAAAATAAAACCCAGTGAATCATGTGTCCCAAACAGCAAAATAGTGAAATTAAATCCTGGTGAAAATTAATGCTCTTTACAGTATGCTGTAAATTTTGGCATACGTTTAAAGATATACATGTGTAGTATTCCTAAGTTTTGTACATTTTAATTTGTGTCAATTGAGATGTGTCAGCTAATGACTGTGTAATTCACCAAATTACAAGATCAACTATGTGTACCTTTAAATATAGGAATAAAAAATCATTTCAAGAGTTTCTTGATTGAAATGACGCACTCAAGCTATCTACACAGCAAGAAAAGGCAGACACATGCCTGTAACAGAGGATAATCATTACCTGTAACAGGCCAAGATAAATAACCTTTTTGCAAGACCAGTAAAAACCTGTCAGATTTAGGGTTGTGTAAATTCTGATTCATGGTGGTACAGGATTGTATACAATGCTGTAAATTCTGACTGTATCAAGACCTATAATTGCAGCACTGAACCACCGGTGTGCGTACAGTGGTGTGTCAGCTGCAGGGCCTGAAAATCTGTATGGATTTCAGGGTGTAAATTTGTTGTAAAAATTGGCAAATTTTGATGATAGAAGCAGAAAGAAATGTTATTGTTTGAACACTGAAAAATTTCAGACCCTGTTAGAGATCAGTGTTCACAGCACTGTGTACAGGTGCTGTAATTGGTAGAAATACAGCCATGTGTTTACAGTACTTGATACAGACATGTGCATCAGCCCCTGATAGAACTCCTTCTGTGTTTGCTGACACAGACCTGTATCACAGTTGTATCAGGGCCTGTGCAGGAACTGTCACTGGGGTGAATTTTTTTGTAGTGTATGTTTAATTAACTCTTACTTATCACATACATGTATGTGCACTGTTAAATCGTAGCTTTTGTTCAGTTAATCAAAATCTCAAAAACTAGGAAAAATTGCTCTGAAAAACACAATATTGCATATCTCAGGACAAACTGATTACTGCTTCAATTATATTATCCTAAGAGACCTGCATTTAAAATTCAAAGCAATCTGACAAGCAATTTCAGAGAAATTTTTGGACAAGAAATACAAAAATACCATCAGTAACACGGTGTGGCTCACATTTGTTTCAGCATGTTTAAACACTGTAACTGCACCTTGATAAATTCTTGAGTACACAAATCCAGATACGTCAAAGTGACAAATTTCAGCAGTACTTCAAAGATGTACTTGTGAAGTTTTGTAAGTTATGCCTTGGTTATACTAAACTTTTCTTGGTGTCAACTGACCTGTGCCAGCTAATGACTTATATTTCACTGAACTTACAACACCAGCTCTGTGTACTACTTTTCAAGTAAAGCAATTAAAATTGAGAACAAATCAGTTGTTGACCAACAGAGGGATGATGGATAATTACTCAGAAAAGCTATGCATCACTGTTCTGTCTCACACAATTGTCACTGAACTGTTGTTATCAGGTGGTCTCTCACTGGCTCTGCCATACTTCCTCTGCAGTATGTAGTGTCTTGAATTAGAGTCATTAAGCATTCGCTGATTGAGTGTGTCTATCCTATCAAATCGTTTAGTTTGTCAGATCGCCAAGAAGGCCTGGAGGCAATTATCCTTCTATCTTGTGGGACCTCCTCATCAGACATCAGGTCTGCAGTTACATCATTCCAGAAACCCTTCTCATCTGCATTGATCACTGCACTTCTCCTCTTTAAAATCTGTTGGTAGAAATGATAAATGATGGTTATTTAAAATCATGCAAAGAGTGAGATAAATGATGGCATAATACATAAAGTCACTGTCATAACTAACAATATGGTACATTTGATATTTTAAGAACAACTCTGGTATCATGACTTATTACTGATTTGAACATATTATGTTGCCTTCCATTCCACCTATGCTTAGGAACATAAGGAAATTCATGTATCATTTTAACATTGGCACCCTTGTCCAAAGACCTTTGAGCACATCAGAATGGAACTGTCAATTTACATAACCCTCAACTAAAGTAAGTTTTGCTTTGTTAAATTTTATTTGAACCCATTAGTACATTTGTACAATTATTGTGACAAAATTGTTGACTCTGTATATCTAATAGTGCTAACTATGCAAAGACCCAACCCATACTACAAATATCCCATGATTCATTCTGATTTGTACCAACAGAGATTCCCTAGTCAAGCCAGGCATAGCTCACATGTGTAGAGAAAACTGTAGACTACTAAAAATAAAAATTTTGAAAAAATGCTTTGAAGGAGACTCATTGTCAATTACCATTTCAAATGATTTTTCAATATCATGCATTATTTGGAGTGCATATAACACGATGGGAACTAATTTGGGATAATTGGATGAAGTAATGTCGATTTCATCTACAAATGTAACCTCATCTACTTTTCTTTTTACGTTACGCACTGTTTTTATCAGTATTTTGTAATATTGCAACATTCAACTATACGGCACCTAACATCTTTGAGAAATTTGAAAAATATGAAAATCCAATTATCCCAAATTAGTTCCAATCGTGTTATATACATTTCATATAATTTTCAAGAAATTATATAGACAGCCATACAGAAAATTTGAAGTATAATAGAGATACTTGAAGCATGGACTGACTGTTGTTGAATACTGTTCAATAACTGTCAGTTCAGCCACTAAGTAAATACTAGTTCAAAACTATATCCTTGTTCCCAGCGGGTGCAACACTGAAGCTGTTTTGACTATGCAAAATGTTTTTATGAAAAAATGTATATTAAGTTACATTTTGTGAAATAAGGCAAGAGTTTTCTTGCACACAGTTGGTTGTTCCAAAAACAGTTTCGTATAATGTTAATAAAAGATAAAACTATGGTTTTTTAGCACATCGTGTAATCTGGAACATGTTATCAGAGCATACATTGTAAGCTTGTTTCATCTTTCAATATTAAATTTGCAACTCTTGGACATGAGTTTGTCTTGTGATATTGTTTCAAAGTTGTGTTCCCAGGCAAGGTTCATAAAATACACTTCATGGATTCCTTCAACAATATTTTGGCCAGTTAAAAGCTGTTAAAAGTGTTAAAAGCTCATCCTGAGTTTGACTATGCTATTATTGTATGTTATGCTATGTACATTTGTGTTTTGAACTCAATCTAAGAGCCCCTTAAGTTGTTTCAACAATACAGATAAAGTATGGCATAAAACTTCGCCTCAGATCACCTCTGTATCATTTCCGACATTGCTGTCGCATCAGTTTGTTTATTTTCTATATCGTTTCATTACCGCCTCTGTATCAGCCTTGCATTGCTTCCGTATCGTATCAGCCTAAACATCGCCGCTGCATCGTATCAAGTCAATTTCATGGTCCCAATTGGCCACGGCATATTATTCACTCAAAAATGCAACAGCAAAGTTGCCGCCTTCGGAAATTTCGCCGCCTGGCATTGCCGATGTTTTTGAGAGTAAAGGTATACAAAATGAAAGATCAAATACATGTGTCCGACCCCATATGTCCGACATTATCCATTCATGAAATGTTGCTTCAACACACAAAAATGGGAACAAAGTTGAAACATATTGTGATTATAATGCGTTTCTTTTACGAATTGCTTTTATTTGATATGAAGTTTGTATACCATTTTATTTGCGAACATTTTTGTAACAAGATAGCACTCTACCAGGGACAGACATTAACGGTTGCAAGTGAAAGTCGCGTTTGGGCAACTGCAACTGAAACACCAGTACCGGTTGCCCGATGAGACAAGTGTCAAAAAATGACGTGGGACAACTTTTCCACTGACTAGAAACCAGAAATGTGTGGTACTGTGTGCGGATGACCATTTTAAATGACTGAAATTAGTATTTTTAAGCTTAAATACATGTACGTCCTTGAAAGCGCACAAGAAAAACTGGCCATACAAAGTAAGGAGAATTGCTAAAATAATAACTGCAGTGTATCATATACTAGGTTAACACATATAGTGATGCCACCTTGAATTCACCTAACTGCTTTACACAGTGACCTTTAAACCCGATTGACGTGAATAAATTATGATGTAGAGGAAGTCCGTGACCTTTAGTCACAACACATTGATACAATCTGATAGCGGGAACTTCCAAGTGTTTCAATAATTGCTACGCAATTCATACTATAGAGTTACACTCCGCAACCAATTATCCATCAAAAATAAAATTAATTTTAGGCAAACTATCGCACCGTGCGCATACGGTATAAATCTGAGTAGGCCTACATATGTCACGCCGCGCCAATCACTCTAAATCACGTACCCACATCGTCCAAGACGTTCGAATTCATGATTATTAACCGATCATTTACCTTCAACTAGATGAAATCTTGTCTATATTCTCAATTTTCGATGACTTTTGACGAAATGACATCGACTTTTCATGCCGATATCTCATATCTGATGTCTTTGAGTTCCGTGAATGAGGCGATGCGCTAGTGAAACGATACGGAAACAATACCAAACAACCGAGTGAGTGATGTTGGATTTGGGGTTGGGCGATGCGGAAACGATACGGAAACGATAATGAGGCTAAAAAAGCGAAGCTTTAGGCGATACTTTATCTGTATGTTTCTCTAAAATAATTTGCAGGGTTTACACATTTCATTGTGATCTCAAAATTTGACATTGAATAAGCTGCATAACAATCGATTACATCTGTATCTTCAAGGGAAGGTTAACAAGCGACCTAGCGGCCGATATAGCTCCGCTGTGTTTATGTAGAGAATAACTATTTTTGACACATGTTGGTGAAGAAGGTGGAAATCTTTGATAGCTCATTTCAATGGCCAGAAAAAAGATGCTAAAATATCTGCAAAAATATACAATTGAAGATTTCATCATAATTTGAATTTTTACATCGGATCATTCCAAAGAACACGTCCACTAAAGCTATCTGACGAGTAGTTTTTAGAGAATAAAATTTTCTGACCAAAAATGGCAATAATTGTCCCCCAAATAAAAATTGCAGATTTCACCATAATTTCAGTATATCACATATTACAATAATCCCTTGGAACCTGTATACCAAATATCAAAGCTATCCACTTGCAGTTTTTGAGAAACAAATTTTTTTAACAGAAATGGTAAAAATTGCCCCAAAATATACAAAATTGCAGATTTTACCATAATGTCAAAATATCAAATTTAGTTAATCTGTAGGAACCTGCATATCGAATTTCAAAGCTATCAGACCAGTACTTTTTGAGAAACACATTTTTCGACCAAAAATGGCAAAAATTACCCATAAATAACAAAATTGCAGATTTCATCATAATTTCAATAAATATCATTAAGTTCATCGGTAGGAACCTGTATACCAAATTGCAAAGCTATCAGATGAGTAGTTTTGGAAATACACATTTTTTGACCAAAAATGGCAAAAATTGCCCCCAAAACACAAAATTACACATTTCATCAGAAATTCAATATATATTACTTAGTTCGTCTATACAAACCTGTATACCAAATTTCAAAGCTATCAGACCAGTACTTTTTGAGAAATACATTTTTTGACCAAAAATGGCAAAAATTGCCTTAAAAATGCAAATTTGCATATTTCTGCACAATTTGAACAAATCTGAAATAGATCATCCCTAGGGACCTATGTACCAAATATCAAAGCTATCTGATTGGTAGTTTTGAAGAAGAAGATTTTTAAAGATTTTTTTACCAAAAACGACAAAAGTTGCCTGAAAATACAAATATGCAAATTTCACCATGATTTGAAGAAATCTGACTATAGTCACCCTAAGTAGACTGCACATCAAATTTCAAAGCAATCGGACGAGCGGTTTCAGAGAAGATGACTTTTTTACCAAAAACAGGAAAAATTGCCCAAAAAATACAATTATGCAAATTTCACCACAATTTGAACAACCTTGACTGGGGTTACCTCCAGGAACCTCTATACCAAGTTTCAAATTAATCTGACGTGAAGTTTCAGAGAAGAAGATTTCTTGACCAAAAACAGGAAAAATTGCCCCAAAAATACAATTATGCAAATTTCACCACAATTTGAACAATCTTGAGTGAGGTCACTCCTATGAACCTCCATACCAAATTTCAAAGAAATCTGACTTGCGGTTTCAGAGAAGAAGACCATTGTTGACGGACGGACGACGACGACAATCAGTCTATCGGATAAGCTCCGCGTCTCTGACAGCGGAGCTAAAAAGGCAGATTTTGTCGCTTAAGCTGTTAGGTGCTCTGCAAATGTATAACCAAATATCAAAGCTCAACTAAGTAAAATTGATTTTACTTGTGTCATGATGGTTCTACCATGTACTATAATTCACCAACACTGGTGCTTTGGTTACCTTGTCCTTCAAAGTTCACTGGTTTAGACTAAAAAATTATCAGTGCAGACTTTGTAGTACATACCTCTCTTATTCTCCTGTTGTTGGCATGCTTTTTGTGTAACTCTGTCTTTCCTTGGGACACTACCCTTTCCCTACTTTTTCAGTGCCTAATAAACATCTCCAAGGGGCCTGCAACTTGCAAGGATATAAATAAAAGAGTTAAAACTCTTACTGTGAAAAATCAAAATATCTGAAACACAGATGATGAATCATCATATTTCATGTGAATAATCATATTCATCTGGCTATCAATTGGTATTCACATTTGAATCAGACAATAGCATTCCCATGGCCTACAAAGGCTTGACATCATCGGATTCCCACTGCACTAAGCATGGATGAAAGATTGACTCTTTTTACATCCATGGTTTTACAATAATACAAAATGTTCATGTTGAAAATAAGACCACATTTCATTTGATACAGAAATTGCATTAATTTAGAAAGTTGGATATCATTAATGAAGTGATGCAAAATAAAATGACATACCATGTTTAGGTAAGATCAGAATTATTCTCATGTTTACTTTAAGGCAGATGAGTTGCAACTTTTGACATTATTTTTATGATTTTTATATTTAGATTAAATCAGTTCATAGCAAATTTCTACATAACTCAGAGATGTTTACTCTAGTGTAATTATCCACAGAGTTGGACTGCATGAGGAGATTCTTGTAAGACAAATAATAAATGGGTGCCGCACCCAAATATGGCCGCCTACATGCAACTACATGATAAACAGCGTAAATGGTGGATGTACACATTTAACCCTTTTCCTGCCAAGTCCATATTTCACCACCAGGTCAAGATGGTTAAAATTAATGAAACACAACGTATTCCATATGATGTATTTTAACATAATACTGTACATTTGAAGGCTGTTGAAAACATAATACTGTAAAGTTGATTTTTTTTGGACAAAAGATGCTATAACATACCAAGCCAAGTGGGTGAAATACGTCATGTTTTGGCTCAATACTGCTTTTTACTGACTTGGCTGATGGGGAAGTGATGCAGTTTTTACTGTCTGGCAGGAAAAGGGTAAATCTTTACAAATACAACATGGTGCAACCCACTGAAAGGAAGGGAAAGGATTCACTCCACTTAGAGGAAAATTCTTGTTTTCACTTATTATGGCAAGATTTTGAAAATTGCGGGAAATTTAAAATTAACAAAGATTGCTCAATTTCTTGTCTATTCTGCCACAAGCAAATGCTGTTGAGGCACAGTTAATGACTATATCGTTCAATTTGTAGATTGCAATGAATATCTGAAGAAATTGAAGGTACTTTGAGGTTGGACAAATTTCACAGTGTTGCAGCTCACGGCCTTTTAAAGCCCACTAGCAGTATCTTTAAGCATTATTTTATGCGCTAACCCTTTTCCTGCCAAGTCCATATTTCACCATCAGGTCAAGATGGTTAAAATAAATGAAACACAACATATTCCATATGGTGTATTTTAACATAATATTATACATTTGAAGGCTGTAGAAAACATAAATATTGTAAGCTTGATTTATTTTGACTAAGATGCTATAACAGGCCGAGCCAAGCAGGTGAAAAAACGCCATGTTTGGGCTCAATACCGCGTTTTACTGACTTGGCTGATTGGGAAGTTATAGTCTTAATACTGTCTGGCAGGAAAGGGTGAACTTTCAAGTTGAAATAAGTTTGTGAGAGTGTATAAGGTGGTGCATAAGAAGCTGGGTAGAAAGGACTGATGTAGGGTAGAGCTGTGTGCATGTGACATGGCTAATGAATGTAAACAAGACAAAATAGACTGTGCATAATGGCGATAGGCTAGTTGCGACTTGGATTTTTAATGCCAGTAGTTGATGCACCCCTGTTTTAGACAAAGATGATGGGGCATGTCCTCAAATTGAAGCGTCTGCAACGTCTACCACCCATACAAAGGTTGAACACTACAAGGCAAGCATCCATTTAGGGCCAGCTATGATCGTTTTGAACAGCAATATTTTAGGTCGGACATATCTGATTTTCCAGAACATTAATTCCAAATACATACAAGTTAACAGTATGTTTAAGAGTTGATATAAACTTTATTTAAAGTTCCATAAGCTGTATCTTTTGGCTATTTTTTCAGAACTTTGTTTTGTGGTTTCCTACACTTTATGCATTGAATCCCTAATTCGTAATTTTAAAGCCAAGTATTTAGCATATCAACACAACCTAAATGAGTATAATCTACGAAATTACGGTATTGTTGAAAATTGCATTCAAGCCTGGACTAGAATTAATTTGTAAATAATAAACAATGATCACTACACACATACAAGCTGTGTTGACAAAAAGAATACTTGAAATTTCAGCATGACAAACTTTTTAGGATCAGACACAGTAGTTGATATACAGAAGCAGAACACTGAAAAACTTGCAACAAGTTACAGCTTATGTCCCTTTAAATCCCACGTTGACAGAATATAGTATTTTCCACAGAAGATTCAAGGGTTTTTACATGTGTGTTGATGTCCCCCGAATTTCTAAAATGGTCCCCTTGGGACAGGAGTAGGGGTTTACAGTGACCCCCTGTTTTGACATCCCAGATTGAACACTGACAGAGGTGAATGTTTTCACCTGTGACGTTGCATGTTCTGTTCCTTAGGAATATTACCAAAATCAAAATGACTGTTAAAATTTGAATTTACTCATCATATGTTTCACAAATGTATGGTTTCCTACTGCAGTAAAAGCCAACATCCTTCAGAGCTGAAGTAAGTTTGTGAAAATACAGTAATTTTGGTGTATGTGCAATTTTGCACAAGGTAAAGATTGTGCTGTGATTAAATATTTGCCCAAACATGCAAACACTGAGGATACTGTGCATACCTGCACTGAAATCTTCACATAAAGTGCACAGAGTAGTCTAATGTATAATGCAGAGCGCTGAATGTTTTCAACTTAGACATTGTATGTTCTATGTCCTCAGTAATATTACCTATTTTTGAAAATGGGGAATTGCGAGGTGTAAGTCTTCCTAAAAGTTTATTTTCTAGAATCGATTTTCATTCTAACATTACTCAAACCTAGCGGCTGATATAGCTCCGCTGTGTAACTAAGGGATACTGTCGCATACAGTTGTCTAGCATCATTCCTTGCAAGCTCTATTTTGGAGGCCAAAAGAGTACGCGACAGCTTTGAAAAGAAAGGAATTTTTATGTATAAAAATGTGAAAGAACCTTGAAGCTCCCACCTCAATATCTAAACGCTTATGTTACAATATATTTGGTCTCGACAAGTTTATCCAGCAAAATCGCTGTATAGTATCGCCATGCATTCTGTCATTTTGGATAAAATTAGTATATTTTTAATGCGAATTCACGTACTTGTCACATTTAAGGTGTCAGAGATTCAGAGATTTTTGTAATATATATATTTACCAGCAACGCGGCTCGGAGCAAAGAAACAGGAGCTGTTTCCAGACCGGTGGGTGGAGGGACGGTGATTCACTTCACATTGTATCTATGAGGAAACCATTAAATCTTATTTTCAAATACAGAACTAGCCACATCTGTGTATTTATAGATGCTTGATTATTGATATTAATGTACTTAATTAGACTGAGCTGGTTACTAGTGAATGTTGGTGCAAGAAATTTGGTTTTTCGAATAGTACCGATGGTGAGAATAGCGTTTGAAAGCAGATGTGAACAACAAATATGCTATTGGACTTTCACCCAAGTGATTACATGTTTCTAAAGGTTTAGGGTATTCTTTGAAAGTTCAAAGGTCAGATAAGAAATTTTACGTCAGATATTAATAAAACATCAAATAAGACTGTGACACAAAGGACAAATGAAAGTTGGGGGCAATCTTTTTCTTGAAAACACTTTTGAAGGGTGATTATTCTACATTTTCGAAACACCAACCAACACCCCAACCCTAGCCCCCCCCCCCCCCCCCCGTAATTTCTGTACAGTCCCTCGCCACAAAGGTCACATTAGCATGAAGTTGCCTGGGAATTAGATGTTCATTGTTTATTTGAAATTTTATCAGCAATATCGATGATTTAAACAACACAAACGTTAGACATTTTTGCAAGATAAAGACATTGCTGAACACGTTTATACGAGAAGGAGTAGACGTATGTAAGAAAAGACACTTGGGCTGGTTACATAAGACAAAGAGGACAAGTTAACTATACATACCTGTATACTCGGCTGAAGCTAGCAGCCAAAACCTAGCAGCCAAAACTATGGTGTGGAAGCTAGCAGCCAAAACTTGCAAGTCACTCTCCTCCTATATTTTGAAGTCATGTGAACATCGATCAAACGTACAAGGGTCTTTGTACATGTATCAACACAAACACATCATTTAGAATTAATTTCTTTGCATAAATTATCTCCATTCTAATTAGCACTGGCATCCCAGCTAGCCTATGGCTATAAAGCACAATGCATTGTCTGCTGGAATGAAAGAAAGAGTATGCACCCATTACACCTAGCATGTCTTACACATATACATCCATACTAACAAACTACACTTGTCTCACTTCTTAATTAATTTTTTTGCATAAATTATCTCCATTCTAATTAGCATCTATATGCTAGCCTATGGCTATAAAGCACAATGCATTGTCTGCTGGAATGAAAGAAAGAGTGTGCACCCATTACACCTAGCATGTCTTACACATATACATCCATACTAACAAACTACACTTGTCTCATTTCTTAATTAATTTCTTTGCATAAATTATCTCCATTCGAATTAGCATCTATATGCTAGCCTATGGCTATAAAGCACAATGCATTGTCTGCTGGAATGAAAGAAAGAGTGTGCACCCATTACACCTAGCATGTCTTACACATATACATCCATACTAACAAACTACTCTTGTCTCATTTCTTAATTAATTTCTTTGCATAAATTATCTCCATTCGAATTAGCATCAATATGCTAGCCTATGGCTATAAAGCACAATGCATTGTCTGCTGGAATGAAAAAAAGAGTGTGCACCCATTACACCTAGCATGTTTTACACATATACATCCATACTAACAAACTACACTTGTCTCATTTCTTAATTAATTTCTTTGCATAAATTATCTCCATTCTAATTAGCATCTATATGCTAGCCTATGGCTATAAAGCACAATGCATTGTCTGCTGGAATGAAAGAAAGAGTGTGCACCCATTACACCTAGCATGTCTTACACATATACATCCATACTAACAAACTACACTTGTCTCATTTCTTAATTAATTTCTTTGCATAAATTATCTCCATTTCTTAACATATATATGCTAACCTATGGCCATACAGCAGAATATAGTGTCTGCTGGAATGAAAGAAAGAGTGTGCATCCATTACACCTAGCATGTCTTACACATATACATCCATACTAACAAACTACTCTTGTCTCATTTCTTAATTAATTTATTTGCATAAATTATCTCCATTCTAATTAGCATCTATATGCTAGCCTATGGCTATAAAGCACAATGCATTGTCTGCTGGAATGAAAGAAAGAGTTTGCACCCATTACACCTACCATGTCTTACACATATACATCCATACTAACAAAGTACACTTGTCTCATTTCTTAATTAATTTCTTTGCATAAATTATCTCCATTCTAATTAGCATCTATATGCTAGCCTATGGCTATAAAGCACAATGCATTGCCTGCTGGAATGAAAGAAAGAGTGTGCACCCATTACACCTAGCATGTCTTACACATATACATCCATACTAACAAACTACACTTGTCTCATTTCTTAATTAATTTCTTTGCATAAATTATATCTGGTTTAATAATCAGCTATATGCTTGCGTATGGCCATACAGAAGAATATAGTGTCTGCCTGAATGAAAGAAAGAGTGTGCATCCATTTCACCTAGCATGTCTTACACATATACACCCATTCTAACAAACTACACCTGTCTCATTTCTTTATTAATTTCTTTGCATAAATTATCTGTTTGAATTATCCCCTATATGTTAGCCTATGGCCATACAGCAGAATATAGTGTCTGTTTTAATAAAAGAAACGAGTGTGCATCCATTTCACCTAGCATGTCTTACTCATATATATCCATACTAACAAACTACACTTGTCTCATTTCTTAATTAATTTCTTTGCATAAATTATCTCCAATTAATTAACATATATGCCAATCTATGGCTATACAGCAGAATATAGTGTCTGACTGAATGAAAGTAAGAGTGTGCACCCATTACACCTAGCATGTCTTACACATATACACCCATACTAACAAACTACACTTATCTCATTTCTTAATTAATTTCTTTGCATAAATTATCTGTTTGAATTATCACCTATATGTTAGCCTATGGCCATACAGCAGAATATAGTGTCTGTTTGAATAAAAGAAACGAGTGTGCATCCATTTCACCTAGCATGTCTTACTCATATACATCCATACTTACAAACTACACTTGTCTCATTTCTTAATTAATGTCTTTGCATAAATTATCTCAGCTTTAATTATCACCTATATGCTAGGGTATGGCCATAGAGCAGAATGCATTGTCTCCTCGAGTCAAAGAAAGAGTGTACATCAATTTAACCTAGCATGTCTTACTCATATACATCCATACTAACAAACTACACTGCTCTCATTTCTTAATTAATTTCTTTGCATAAATTATCTTCAATTAATTAACATATATATGCCAACCTATGGCTATACAGCAGAATATAGTGTCTGCCTGAATGAAAGAAAGAGTGTGCATCCATTACACCTACCATGTCTTACACATATACATCCATACTAGCAAACTACACTTGTCTCATTTCTTAATTAATTTCTTTGCATAAATTATCTCTGCTTTAATTATCACCTATATGCTAGCCTATTGGCCATACAGCAGAATATAGTGTCTGCCTGAATGAAAGAAAGAGTGTGCACCCATTACACCTACCATATCTTACATATATACATCCATACTAACAAACTACACTTCTCTCGTTTCTTAATTAATTTCTTTGCATAAATTATCTCCATTCTAATTAGCATCTATATGCTAGCCTATGGCCATAGAGCAGAATGCATTGTCTCCTGGAGTCAAAGAAAGAGTGTGCATCCATTTCACCTAGCATGTCTTACACATATACATCCATACTAACAAACTGCCCTTGTCCCACTTCTTAATTAATTTCATTGCATAAATTATCTCTATTATAATGAGCATGTGCATGCTGGCTAATTGGTGTAGAAGTGAATTGCATGGTCTGCTGGAACAAAAGAAAGAGTGTGCATCCATTTCACCTAGCATGTCTTACACATATACATCCATACTAACAAACTGCCCTTGTCCCACTTCTTAATTAATTTCATTGCATAAATTATCTCTATTATAATGAGCATGTGCATGCTGGCTAATTGGTGTAGAAGTGAATGCATGGTCTGCTGGAACAAAAGAAAGAGTGTGCATCCATTTCACCTACCCAGTCTTATACATACACATCTATACTAACAGACTACTCTTCTTCCATTTCTTAAATAATTTCTTTGCATAAATTATCTCTATTATAATTGGGACGTATATGCTAGTTTATGGCTGTAGAACAGAGTGCATAGTCTGCTGTGAAGTTTGTTAGTATAGATCTAAAGACACTGGACAGGCTAAGTGAAAAGGATGCACACTCTATCTTTCCAGCAGACACTGCATTCTGCTGTATAGCCTTAGGCTAGCGATTATGTGGTAATTAAAATGGAGATAATTTATGCAAAGAAATTAATTAAGAAATGCGAGAAGCCTTATTTGTTAGTATGGATGTAAGACATTGGTAGGTGAAATGGATGCACTCTCTTTCTTTCTTTCCAGCAGACAATTGTCCATTCTCTTGTATTCACAAACAGCATATAGGTGATAATTAAATTAGAGACAATTTATGCAAGGGAAATAATTAAGAAATGAGACAAGTCTTAGTTCTAAATATGGATGTCTATGTGTAAGACAGGCTGGGTGAAATAGATGCACACTCTTTCTTTCATTCCAGCAGACAATGCACTCTGCTGTATAGCCATAGGTTAGCATATATATGTTAATTAATTGGAGGTAATTAATGCAAAGAAATTAATTAAGAAATGAGACAAGAGTGGTTTGTTAGTATGGATGTATATGAGTAAGACATGCTAGGTGAAATGGATGCACACTCTTTCGTTCATTCAGATAGACACTATATTCTTTTGTATGGCCATAGGCCAGCATATAGGTGATAATTCAAACAGAGATAATTTACGCAAAGAAATTAATTAAGAAATGAGACGTGCAGTTTGTTAGAATGGGTGTATATGTGTTAGACATGCTAAGTGAAATGGATGCACACTCTTATTTTTATCCAAGCAGACACTATATTCTGCTGTACTGTCATAGGTTAGCATATATGTTAATTAATTTCAGATAATTTATGCAAAGAAATTATTTAAGAAATGAGACAAGTGTAGTTTGTTAGAAAGGGTGTATATGTGTAAGACATGCTAGGTGTTATGGATGCACACTCTTTCTTTCATTTAGACAGACACTATATTCTGCTGTTTGGCCATAGGTTAGCATACATATGTTAAGAAATGGAGATAATTAATGCAAAGAAATTAATTAAGAAATGAGACAAGTGTAGTTTGTTAGTATGGATGTATATGAGTAAGACATGCTAGGTGAAATGGATGCACACTCGTTTCTTTTATTCAAACACACACTATATTCTGCTGTATGGCCATAGGTTAGCATATATATGTTAAGAAATGAAGATAATTTATGCAAAGAAATTAATTAAGAAATGAGACAGTTGTAGTTTGTTATAATGGGTGTATATGTGTAAGACATACTAGGTGAAATGGATGCACACTCTTTCTTTCATTCAGACAGACACTATATTCTGCTGTATGGCCATAGGTTAGCATATATATGTTAAGAAATGAAGATAATTTATGCAAAGAAATTAATTAAGAAATGAGACAAGTGTAGTTTGTTAGTATGGATGTATATGTGTAAGACATGCTTGATGTAATGGGTGCACACTCTTTCTTTCATTCCAGCAGACAATGCATTGTGCTTTATAGCCATAGGCTAGCTGGGATACCAGGTGCTAATTAGAATGGAGATAATTTATGCAAAGAAATTAATTAAGAAATGAGAGCAGTGAAGTTTGTTAGTATGGATGTATATGTGTAAGACATGCTAGGTGTAATGAATGCACACTCTTTCTTTCATTCAGGCGGACACTATATTCTGCTGTATAGCCATAGGTTGGCATATGTTAATTATTTGAAGATAATTTATGCAAAGAAATTAATTAAGAAATGAAAGCAACGTTGTTTGTTAGTATGGATGTATATGAGTAAGACATGCTAGGTGTAATGGATGCACACTCTTACTTTCATTCAGTCAGACACTATATTCTGCTGTATAGCCATAGGTTGGCATATATATATTAATTAATTGAAGATAATTTATGCAAAGAAATTAATTAAGAAATGAGAGCAGTGAAGTTTGTTAGTATGGATGTATATGTGTAAGACATGCTAGGTGTAATGGATGCACACTCTTTCTTTCATTCGGGCGGACACTATATTCTGCTGTATAGCCATAGGTTGGCATATATATGTTAATTATTTGAAGATAATTTATGCAAAGAAATTAATTAAGAAATGAGAGCAGTGTAGTTTGTTAGTATGGATATTTATGTGTAAGACATGCTAGGTGTAATGGATGCATACTCTTTCTTTCATTCAGGCAGACACTATATTCTGCTGTATAGCCATAGGTTGGCATATATATGTTAATTATTTGAAGATAATTCATGCAAAGAAATTAATTAAGAAATGAGATAAGTGTAGTTTGTTAGTATGGATGTATATGAGTAAGACATGCTAGGTGAAATGGGTGCACACTCTTTCTTTCATTCAGGCAGACACTATCTTCTGCTGTACAGCCATAGGTTGGCATATATATGTTAATTAATTGGAGATAATTTATGCAAAGAAATTAATTAAGAAATGAGACAAGAGAAGTTTGTTAGTATGGATGTATATGAGTAAGACATGCTAGGTGTAATGGATGCACACTCTTTCTTTCATTCAGTCAGACACTATCTTCTGCTGTATAGCCATAGGTTGGCATATATATGTTAATTATTTGAAGATAATTTATGCAAAGAAATTAATTAAGAAATGAGAGCAGTGTAGTTTGTAAGTATGGATATTTATGTGTAAGACATGCTAGGTGTAATGGATGCATACTCTTTCTTTCATTCAGGCAGACACTATATTCTGCTTTATAGCCATAGGTTGGCATATATATGTTAATTAATTGAAGATAATTTATGCAAAGAAATTAATTAAGAAATGAGAGCAGTGTAGTTTATTAGTATGGATGTTTATGTGTAAGACATGCTAGGTGTAATGGATGCACACTCTTTCTTTCATTCAGGCAGACACTACATTCTGCTGTATAGCCATAGGTTGGCATATATATGTTAATTAATTGAAGATAATTTATGCAAAGAAATTAATTAAGAAATGAGAGCAGTGTAGTTTGTTAGTATGGATGTACCGGTATATGTGTAAGACATGCAAGGTGTAATGGATGCACACTCTTTCTTTCATTCAGGCAGACACTATATTCTGCTGTATAGCCATAGGTTGGCATATATATGTTAATTAATTGAAGATAATTTATGCAAAGAAATTAATTAAGAAATTAGAGCAGTGTAGTTTGTTAGTATGGATGTTTATGTGTAAGACATGCTAGGTGTAATGGATGCACACTCTTTCTTTCATTCAGGCAGACACTATATTCTGCTGTATAGCCATAGGTTGGCATATATATGTTAATTATTTGAAGATAATTTATGCAAATAAATTAATTAAGAAATGAGAGCAGTGAAGTTTGTTAGTATGGATGTATATGAGTAAGACATGCTAGGTGTAATGGAAGCACACTCTTTCTTTCATTCAGGCAGACACTATATTCTGCTGTATAGCCATAGGTTGGCATATATATGTTAATTATTTGAAGATAATTCATGCAAAGAAATTAATTAAGAAATGAGATAAGTGTAGTTTGTTAGTATGGATGTATATGAGTAAGACATGCTAGGTGAAATGGGTGCACACTCTTTCTTTCATTCAGGCAGACACTATCTTCTGCTGTACAGCCATAGGTTGGCATATATATGTTAATTAATTGGAGATAATTTATGCAAAGAAATTAATTAAGAAATGAGACAAGAGAAGTTTGTTAGTATGGATGTATATGAGTAAGACATGCTAGGTGTAATGGATGCACACTCTTTCTTTCATTCAGGCAGACACTATCTTCTGCTGTACAGCCATAGGTTGGCATATATATGTTAATTTATTGGAGGTAATTTATGCAAAGAAATTAATTAAGAAATGAGAGCAGTGTAGTTTGTTATTATGGATGTATATGTGTAAGACATGCTAGGTGAAATGGGTGCACACTCTTACTTTCATTACAGGAGACAATGCATTGTGCTTTATAGCCATAGGTTAGCATATAGGTGATAATTAAAGCAGAGATAATTTATGCAAAGAAATTAATTAAGAAATGAGACAAGTGTAGTTTGTTAGTATTGATGTATATGAGTAAGATATGGTAGATGTAATGGATGCACACTCTTTCTTTCATTCAGGCAGACACTGTATTCTGCTGTATAGGCATAGGTTGTTATATATATGTTAATTAATTGAAGATAATTTATGCAAAGAAATTAATTAAGAAAAGAGAGCAGTGTAGTTTGTTAGTATAGATGTATATGTGTAAGACATGCTAGGTTAAATGGATGCACACTCTTTCTCTGACTCCAGGAGACAATGCATTCTGGTCTATGGCCATAGGCTAGCATATTGGTGATAATTAAAGCTGAGATAATTTATGCAAAGAAATTAATTAAGAAATGAGACAAGTGTAGTTTGTTAGTATGGATGTATATGTGTAAGACATGCTAGGTGTAATGGATCTGCACACTCTTTCTTTTATTCAGGCAGAACACTATATTCTGCTGTATAGCCATAGGTTGGCATATATATGTTAATTAATTGAAGATAATTTATGCAAAGAAATTAATTAAGAAATGAGAGCAGTGTAGTTTGTTAGTATGGATGTTATGTGTAAGACATGCTAGGTGTAATGGATGCACACTCTTTCTTTCATTCAGGCAGACACTATATTCTGCTGTATAGCCATAGGTTGGCATATATATGTTAATTATTTGAAGATAATTTATGCAAATAAATTAATTAAGAAATGAGAGCAGTGAAGTTTGTTAGTATGGATGTATATGAGTAAGACATGCTAGGTGTAATGGAAGCACACTCTTTCTTCATTCAGGCAGACACTATATTCTGCTGTATAGCCATAGGTTGGCATATATATGTTAATTATTTGAAGATAATTCATGCAAAGAAATTAATTAAGAAATGAGATAAGTGTAGTTTGTTAGTATGGATGTATATGAGTAAGACATGCTAGGTGAAATGGGTGCACACTCTTTCTTTCATTCAGGCAGACACTATCTTCAGCTGTACAGCCATAGGTTGGCATATATATGTTAATTAATTGGAGATAATTTATGCAAAGAAATTAATTAAGAAATGAGACAAGAGAAGTTTGTTAGTATGGATGTATATGAGTAAGACATGCTAGGTGTAATGGATGCACACTCTTTCTTTCATTCAGGCAGACACTATCTTCTGCTGCTGTACAGCCATAGGTTGGCATATATATGTTAATTTATTGGAGGTAATTTATGCAAAGAAATTAATTAAGAAATGAGAGCAGTGTAGTTTGTTATTATGGATGTATATGTGTAAGACATGCTAGGTGAAATGGGTGCACACTCTTACTTTCATTACAGGAGACAATGCATTGTGCTTTATAGCCATAGTTAGCATATAGGTGATAATTAAAGCAGAGATAATTTATGCAAAGAAATTAATTAAGAATGAGACAAGTGTAGTTTGTTAGTATTGATGTATATGAGTAAGATATGGTAGATGTAATGGATGCACACTCTTTCTTTCATTCAGGCAGACACTGTATTCTGCTGTATAGGCATAGGTTGTTATATATATGTTAATTAATTGAAGATAATTTATGCAAAGAAATTAATTAAGAAAAGAGAGCAGTGTAGTTTGTTATTATGGATGTATATGTGTAAGACATGCTAGGTGAAATGGATGCACACTCTTTCTCTGACTCCAGGAGACAATGCATTCTGGTCTATGGCCATAGGCTAGCATATTGGTGATAATTAAAGCTGAGATAATTTATGCAAAGAAATTAATTAAGAAATGAGACAAGTGTAGTTTGTTAGTATGGATGTATATGAGTAAGACATGCTAGGTGTAATGGATGCACACTCTTTCTTTCATTAAGGCAGACACTATCTTCTGCTGTACAGCCATAGGTTGGCATATATATGTTAATTAATTGGAGATAATTTATGCAAAGAAGTTAATTAAGAAATTAGACAGGTGTAGTTTGTTATTATGGATGAATATGAGTAAGACATGCTAGGTGAAATGGATGCACACTCTTTTTTTCATTCTAGCAGACAATGCACTCTGCTGTATAGCCATAGGCTAGCATATAGGTGATAATTAAAGCAGAGATAATTTATGCAAAGAAATTAATTAAGAAATGAGACAAGTGTAGTTTGTTAGTATTGATGTATATTAGTAAGACATGGTAGGTGTAATGGATGCACACTCTTTCTTTCATTCAGGCAGACACTATATTCTGCTGTATAGCCATAGGTTGGCATATATATGTTAATTAATTGAAGATAATTTATGCAAAGAAATTAATTAAGAAATGAGAGCAGTGTAGTTTGTTAGTATGGATGTTTATGTGTAAGACATGCTAGGTGTAATGGATGCACACTCTTTCTTTCATTCAGGCAGACACTATATTCTGCTTTATAGCCATAGGTTGGCATATATATGTTAATTAATTGAAGATAATTTAAGCAAAGAAATTAATTAAGAAATGAGAGCAGTGTAGTTTGTTAGTATGGATGTATATGAGTAAGACATGCTAGGTGAAATGGATGCACACTCTTTCTTTGACTCCAGGAGACAATGCATTCTGGTCTATGGCCATAGGCTAGCATATTGGTGATAATTAAAGCTGAGATAATTTATGCAAAGAAATTAATTAAGAAATGAGACAAGTGTAGTTTGTTAGTATGGATGTATATGTGTAAGACATGCTTGGTGTAATGGGTGCACACTCTTTCATTCCAGCAGACAATGCATTGTGCTTTATAGCCATAGGCTAGCTGGGATACCAGGTGCTAATTAGAATGGAGATAATTTATGCAAAGAAATTAATTAGTAAATGATGTGTTTTTGTTGATACATGTACAAAGAACCTTGTACGTTTGATTGATATTCACATGACTTCAAAATATAAGAGGAAAGTGGCTTGCAAGTTTTGGCTGCTAGCTTCCACACCATAGTTTTGGCTGCTAGGTTTTGGCTGCTAGCTTCAGCCGAGTACTACCTGTACCTGGTATGTACACGACCACCGTCCAGCTGATGCAGAACTCAGCAGCGATCGAGGGGGTCGACCTTTCGCTTGTGCGAAAAGAGTTGCCCTCTTCCGTCCAAATTGCTAAAATGGGTTGTCGAGTTTCGTCCCGATTGAACGGAGAATAAACTTGCTGCTTGTCGAACGTTGAGCTTCTGGTAGTAGCTCTAAAACGTAACTCAGTTCATGACATCGACACGATTGGACGACTCTCCAGTTGTACTAGATTAAAACGTACAGCGTAGTCGTCGAGATGGTCCAGGATTTCAAGGGTAGACTGTAGACATTCCTAAACACGGGCGGGACATGTCAGTAAACGCTAAAAGATGAACGACTGGAGATTTTGATCATTGTTGGCGGTACGTGCAAGCGACGCCACGCCAACACCACACTGGGTCTTCTGATTGACCTTTGACCAATATGGCTTACGGCTCCTTAGGTTTTCAAATATTCACGAAACGAACTGCGAAGAATTTGATGATAACTATCATTTTTTACTTAATCTTGAAGAAAATGTTATTTTTCGCTCTCGTTAGACAAGAATATTGCTAACTTAGCCCCATCTTCGTCTTACACCAGATAAATGTACAAACTCAAGGACAGCAGGCTAGAGGGTCAAGTTTTGCCGTGCTATCAGACTGCGGCTTGTGCTGTATTTACGCAATATTATCCTCATGAATATTCTGTGTTAGGCACACAGACGTGCCAAACCCGTGCACAGAACAGGAACATCGAAAAAAGCTGTTCGGAGGCGATTTTTGAGGGCAGAGGAAATTTTAATTTTGCTCAGGCAGGGAACATGTTTTTATAAAGTGGCAGGGGAGCAAATTTTAGTGTTTGTTTTGTAGGGCAGGGCAGATATCGGTTGATTGTCAGGGACAGGGCTTGGCGAAAAAACGAGGAGAGAGAAAGCTACTTTTAAAACGGGGACAGGGGAAGTTGAGCCATGGTGTTTCTGGGGATTGGGACACAGGGCTAGTACTTATAACTTTTCATTTCTGCAGGGGAAAAGGAATGACAACATTTTGAGGGGATTTTTTTCCAGGGCGGGGAAATTGGCAAGTTTTTTCGCCACAGGGCAGCTTCAAAAATTCATAGTAGGGAGGGGGAACGGGCAAAAATAAGTGGGGAGTGGGTTTGAGTGCGGCAGGGTAGGTCGAAAAAGTTTTAGTGGGAGGGCAAATTATGAATTAATTACCCTCTCGACTGAAAATTAGTCAGTTCACATTGCTTGCCGTGCACACTATATACCTTATCATTAGTAAGGACCCCTTTAAAAGTGAATTGTTCGTTGGCTGCACCTGGCTGAACCGGATATTTGGCGAGGTCTTTTTCAAAATAGTAAAAAATAGCAGCAATTAGGCCTAATTAAAACTTTGGGTAAGGCCTGTAATCGTGTGCCAGTCATACTACGAGGTACCAAAACGACTGAAGACAGTATTTCCGAACCAAAAAAACGGGGGTGTCAAAGAAAGTCGATAACTAAATTTTAAAAGTTGAATAAAATATTCATGGTCGTTGCTCACTGTTGATTAATTCGTGGAAAGTATCGTTTCTCCCGACTTTGATTCAACATACCCTCTCTCTCTTTCTTTTTTTGTCGATCGATAAAAGTATTTTAATCTTTAATATTACATCATTTATAACCGATGTCATATCCAAAGCTACTGTATTTAGTTTCTGACGAAAATACAAGGACGTGTCCAATGCGCCAACGTGGTGCAATATGTTTTGAGACATTGAAGAAATATTGTAGTTCGGCCGCGCTCAACCAGGTTGCTCCAGAAGTAAGGATGTCACAACAAGGTCTAGGCGAAAAGATAACGAATCAGTTGTATAAAACACGGTTTTTAGTTGGATATCGTATCTGTTTCAATTTCTGAACAAGCTTTGAATTAGCCTGGTATAGCCTAATAACTATCAACCTGTAGGCACACCCCCTATGACGGGAAAAGCGAAATATAAGCACTTTTTTATGCAATTCATCATCATCGGGTCACGGTCGCGATTTCACATGCGGAACTGAGCTTGGTGTTCACCACAACTTGATGTGGGATTTGATGGAGCTTGGAGGTACCGGTGTATGAGTTAGGTAGTCAGAATAACAATTAATCACAAAAGATTTATACATCAAAATGTAAAGATTAATGTGACTGAACTATCTTATGATTTGTTTGCTGATTGACGTTTGGGGCAAGGCGGCGAAAGTCCAAGGCCAAAGAAGAAGTACGCAGTCGAATCACATATTTTGTAAGAAATAACCACCGGTTTCCATAGGTACTGTGCTCAATCCGGCCCTGACTTATGCTCCCGTCCTGTTTCCAAGAATAAGTTTTCGAGCTGCGTTGCTAAGCAACGTCGCTAAACAACCTTGACTCACGTCCGAGCCGATTTTTGATGTCGTTGATGCCCCTGGTGAATGTTAATGAGAGTGTATTGGCAATATTCGAAAACACACCGGTACAAAATGTAATGCAGCTCTCCTATAGTTATGTGTCAATTAATCAATTTTCGTCGCAAGTCACATCAATTTTAACAAAGTTGAACTCACAAGAGAGTGTCGTCTGCTGACTGCACATATTTGTCATAAAAAATGAGCGACATTTGCGATGGCAACCCTAACAAATCGAAACGAGAGCATTTTGCTAAATATTATGATCTTAGTTGTCCGCGGATTATAGGATTATAAAGTTGTTATAAAACGTGCCTGTCTATAGAATTCTTTGGAAGTCTTGATCGCTTACGTACAATGATTCATAATAAACTGGACAAGTAGAATTCGGACGTCCGTCAATTCTAAATCTCTCACGCAGGATTTTTTTACTTAATCAGGCAGTCTGGTATAGACCATCTTGTAAAACGCTCCATCTCTATATACTCGCTAACTCTTTGCAATTGGAATTCTATGCCTGGGAAAAACAATACGAAAAGTTCAGACATGTCGCCATACGGTATATTTTCTATACACTTCGGGGGAAGAACAAAATATAAAAAGCTTCATACTTCATAATTGATTTATTGGTAATATAAACAGATGAAAGCCGATGTACATCAGCTCTCCTCAACTTTATTACATTTTGACTGTATTTGGATAGTGTGCGGTTGTTGGTGTACTCTTTACATGTAGCTACCGCGAGACACATCTGACTGCGTTTCCGCTGTATATCGTAAATTTTCTTGTTCTGTACAAGTTTACGAGCATTTTCCTCTCGCCAGTCGTTAATAACCCGTTCCAAACGCCAATCATGTGATTTTACCCACCCAACAAACAAACAAAATCTGCCACACATCCAGTTAAAATATTGTTTCACTGCCCTTAAATATCCACTGCCATTAAAAAATAAAACGATTCCCCTGCCCCTTTTCGATGAACAGCTCCGTTGACTACCTGTACCTGAAAATTTAGCGTTCTTTCAACTGTCACTATGGGTCTGGTCAGTTTCTTCGGCCTGGGGGATCCCAGGCCATGGAATTTTACCCGAATAACCGCCGTCACCCCACAAAATGGAGTGGCCATGAAATTAACAAATCACACAAATTGCGTAACTTCTCACCCGTAGGATGGGACCGTTAGAGACTAGTGACAACTGCTTCTGAGAATTAGTCTTTGACTGTTGTGAAGATTTTGCGGTCATGTAACGTCTCTTGTCTTACCAATCAGATATTGTTCATTTATATGTTTATCATCAAGGGGAGGCGTTAGAATCTAGTTTCGCCTTACAGAAGTTTAGCTATGTTTTGTTGATCCTTTGACAAAAATGCTATCGGCGCGTGCCATGGGACCGCAAAGTCATGCAAACACGTGCTTTGATGCAAATACTGTATTGCTGATGCGTCAGTTTTCGGTGCGGAGCTAAATCGTGGCGATCAACAGTGCTCAGTGAACGATGGCTTGAAGCAGGGGACCTGGGCGATCTTCACCGCTCCTAAAATTAAAGGCTGTTTTTTTTTCAGTGAAAACCGACTGTTTTGGAGAATGCCCGAAATGTCACCACCATTATCGTTTCACCTCTTTGACACTGATAGTACTCGCACCATACACCATAGGCGAAAGAAATCAGTCCCCTGGGGTAGGGAGGGAGGTTTTTTGTGCAACGGTTTACCTTATTTTATTTTATTAATTTGACTGTGATATTTCAAATAAAGTTCAACTCCAAACTGTCTGACTGCTTTCTTGATCATCGAAATATTTATTTGAAATACCACAGTCAAAATTAATAAAATTACTTTTATTAATTTTACCACAGTCAAAATTAATAAAATTACTTTTATTAATTTTGACTGTGGTATTTCAAATAAAGATTTCGACTCCACACCGTCTGACTGTTTTATATATTACCCGACAAGTCCTTATCTCCTCTCCAACGTGTGTATACACCATTGTAATTGCTCCGAAAACATTGCCAACTTGCTAATCCGTTGTCGGTATCAGCGGATTAAGTGATTGAGTCAACACCACAGCCGCCCCACACATGTGGGACGGATGTGGTGTTGACTTAATAAGCCAATCCGCTGATACGCTGATACAAGTTGGCAATGTTTGCGCAGCAATTAGAGTGGTATGTGCACTGGTTGAAGAGGAGATAAGGACGTTGGAAACACAGTCAGACAGTTTGGATTCGAAAGCTTTATTTGAAATATCACAGTCAAAATTAATAAAATCAAATAAGGTAAACCGTTGCACAAAAAAACCTCCCACCCCGGGGACTTTCATCTGCCCCCTGTGCATACACAATGAACCATTAATTACAACACCGTCCCTCCACCCAGGTGGGTGGAGGGACGGTGATTACAACATCGCTTCAACCCGTGAAAACGACAGGTTGAAATCTCATTTCACATGCATATGTGCAAATCCAAAGCCAAGACGGCTTCATTTAGATGCAAATGAACGAAGGGTGCAGTTGCTAATCATAATATCAAACAAAGGACAGCCGACTTCTAAGAATACCTAACATTAAACTATTTCCCATCGATCTGCGTATCATAATATGAAACAAGTTCTCTGGGAAGGAAATCAATTCTATAATTTTAGCGTAGCATTGCGGTGTTTTTGTCCAACAGTAAAATCATATACAGAAACAAAGCCTGTGGTTAAAAATGAGCTTACGCGGACCACGGTCCCTGGGTGGAGGGACTGTGCACGGACAAGTACAATGAGACATACACTGATTTTCTTGATTTCGTTAATGCTTTCCTCTGACTAATTTTTCTTTGATTTTTTTCCTTCTGAGTCCACCAGTAGAATTGAAAGCCATCTAGTCGATCGACACCCGTGACACACTTGTCAGATGTTATCTTCGATACCTCTGATGTCCGATGCAACATTCTCTTCGACAAGCTTGCTTGACTTATTCTACCTGCAACTTAAAACTTATAGTGATTTTGTAGCTCATTCTTTACTATTTTGCGAAGTATTTGATAGCCGGTACGTTCTCTCGATACCTCGACACACTTGTCCGACAACCTCTCAAATGGGTTATTTCTCCGGGGAATATATTGGCTATGAAATGCGGACCTGTGAACTTTTATTCATTTTTGTACTAAATTGAACTGACTTGGCTTCAATGTTTGTCGGCTGAAATATTTTTTCATGATTGTTTAGAGAGTTTACTGGCGCAATGGTAATTGACACGTTTTGTACAAAGAAAACACCGTTTGAAGGACTTCCTCTGCGGGAAAAGCGTACCCGTTTCACACGATCTACATTTGTTCACCGTCCCTCCACCACGGAGGGACGGTGATTTGTTGCATAATTGTTCATGTCAGTGGCTTTTCTGCATTTTGGAAAAAAGTTATGTTTCTATCATTTGTCTTTCACTCGTAGTTCTGACGTCGCGAAGGTCGGACGAATTCTGATCGCATCGTTTAGATGTCAAAGGAAAGTTTCACAAACGGCGATTTTCAGAAATTCTCTCGGATATTTGAGGAAGCCATTAGGCCGATTACCTCACAGCCATGATATAGCTGAATGATCTGGGCCTGACCTACACTTTGACAACTGTAATTACCACGATAAAAATTTGCGTTAAAAGACTGATAGCTTGTGGAATAAAAGGGTTTGCGTAGCGCTGGCTACCGGTGGCCTACCGGTGGCCTCCAGCCAGTCGTTTCAGCCCATGTCGTTACGATCTCAATTTCCGGCCGCAAGTCACATCGGCATCGTGACCTAAGTCGTTTCAGCATCCCTGTTTCGATTATTGTTTGTTTTGTTTTGTTTTTGTTTTTGTTTTTTTTTTGGGGGGGGGGGCAAACTTATCAGTCATTGACTGACTAGTTGTATTCGTAAGCTTGATTGACCTTTGCCTTCTTACCTTTACTTTTACGTGCATTTTGTTTTTTTCCAACGGATTCGCCTTTAAGCTTTTGTTTTATCAGCGGCTAGTGCTATCGATAAACTTGTGTCACAGAATTGAAAATGATGTGAAGATATTACTGTGTTTTACCATGTTCCCTGTAAGATAGAACATGCTAATGTTGACACTATACATTTTAGAGCTTTACTTTGTTACAACTTTAATCTTAGGCTTTCGTGCCGAAACGACTTACGTTAGAAAACAGAGAGGCCGACACGAAACGGCTTGCGGTCGGAATTTACGACTTTATGCCGAAACATCTAGAAATTTAACCCGGAAATAAATGTTAAAATACGTGCCAGGAGGGACCGTGGCCAGTATCATGGCGTTTCCAGTCAGTGGACTTTTTCAGGAATTTCCCAGTTTTCACTGAAGCGCCATTATAAATTGACGAAAGTCCATCATGTGTTTTATGATAATTGCTCATTGCATCTGTCTTTGAGGTTGCGGTATTTTGTAAGTATATCATAGTTCCCAGCGATATAAACATGATAGTGCTGGTTTGCTCACAGTGGCAAGAAAATTCATATCATGCAATTGCAGATTCCATCGCGAAACATGAGGTGTCAAGAGGTTAGAACTACATTTACACATAAGTACCAGATACACCTCCATGCTCTATTGTATTTCACATTCAGAACAGGCGTGATCGGCGTTTGCGAAGAAACGCTTTGCGTTAATTGTTCATGTAGTTATGTGTTTAGGGACTGTCGTTGTACATATGATTGTCAAATTGATAAATTGATATATAAATTAGCGACATTTCCTATAGTATATGTATTCTTGGCAGCTATTCTATTCATTCAAGGAGATTTTCAGGGGGATAATTCACTTCACTCATGGAAACACGGTCCCTTGATCGTTCGAAACGTCAGTCGTACCGGCTTACTGTCACTCACAACTTTTTATCCTGTTCGTCCTGTAAAACATCGGAACATCGTTCCGTCGCAACTTACTGAAACCACGGTATTTAGCGGTTCACTGACCTTCAAAAACAGGAACAATTGTTTTCGAAAGTTTGCGTAATATGCCTTTTTTTTCTATAACACGACCCTAACTTACACTTAATTTTTTTCGCATTTCAAAAATTACTAGTGAACTTTCTTAATTTTATAGTTTTTTGTGCGTCGATATTGACCAGCCAGCGTTTTTGAATGTAAGTTTCGGGAAACTTATTTTAGGCTCAAATCAAAAGTAGCACGTGCGCACCTAAGGACCTCAGTAGGTAACGACATCGTCCAATTACTGATCAACGTCCAGCCAGAATTATTGCCACTTCGATCCTGATCATTCTGACCGCCAAGCTGTTTGTGTGAGCAGTCAATCCATGGCTAATTACAAATCAAATCAGAGTGGGTTGAAATGATTCAAAGTTAAGTACATGTATAGTTATGAGGTAAAGAAGGCGCTAGGCGATAATGCGTGCTGGTAGACACTAATGAATGCCATGCTACCGTGCCTCGGAGTGAGAGTTAACACGTTCTTGAACGTACTACATGTAGTACCTAGAATTAGCTTCGCCTTAAAACGTGCGTTAACATGAAGAAAAGGAGTGAAATGAGAATTTCCCTTGTTGGAAGTGATTAAAAAGGGGAATCAATGTGGCCGCGGCAAAACTAGACGTCGAATAACTCCTGTCGAAATGGTCCGGGTGTCCAAGTGAAGCTGGCTACCGTCAGACTTTAGTTACTGGGAAGACTACATATTTACTGGGAGACATTCTGTGCTAAAATTGACCGAGGCTGCTCCACTATTAATGTTCCTTTATATACCAGAACTAAAAGAGAGTGGTCATAGTACTAGTAAGCAACCGAAGCGATTCATACTTCCTGTGTGTTACCCGAGCGCGTTGCTTATGTAATCACAACGGACAGTGGTGACAATGCCCGTCTGTCCACTGACGCCACTCGCTAGCAACTTCGACATAGTTGAGTAACCCTGCTCGAAACCATATTTTCTATCCAGTTTTAGCTCCGTAAACCAAAAGTGCATGTTAAAGACAACGTAGATCACTATGTTAGCACTATAGTTGAAAATTGCAACGAATCACCCTGCTGAAAGCTGCATTTGGACGTATTTGTAGATTCGACGTACACGGCCTGTAACAGCTTAAGTGTGAGATTTAGGATGTGTAAGTTTCTGCCGGTCACACCCCTAGGAAATATAAGCTGGCTTAATCGACGGGACAGGAAGTGGATAAGGCGCGTTTACGTTAGCTTATAAAATCGTAAACGCCCGATTTCATACAGTGAAATTTGTAATGACTACAGACTTCCATGTTTGATAATTCATCAATCTCTTACGCCTGAAGTTCTCAAGAATATACTTAATCCAACAATTGATAATGAGACAGTCAGGTTAGTAGATTTTCACAAGCTTTGACTTTGGAATTGCATGGAGCGGCCCTTCGGCACGCGATAGTGGCAGCCAGGGATTTTTAATAGACGGTTTCGACGAGGAGGAACTTGAAAAAGCTTATTATCCACCTGGCAAGAACAACTAGAACAACCTCCAGTCTCACTCAAGAACCTACACAAACTTCTTAATGCTTGTGAATCTGTGCATGCTTATAATGCTCCGTTTGACTTACAGGCACTTGATATGATGAAGCCTTACGGTTCCGAAAGGGGCTTTAAAGTTACTTGTCTTTTGCTCATGTCAGTTGTGTACATTATACTTCAGCCAGAACTTATAGATAAGCTGAAAAAGGAGGACTGGAAAGAACGGACCATGGCAACATGAGAAGTTGCTTTGAAGATCTTGCAAACTTAATATGTGCCTCGGGAGGATCATCCACATACAGCCAAAAAAGATGCAATAAGTGAACATTACTTACGGCAATACATGATAAATACTTGGCCAGGTGGTTGGAAGAATTGTGGTAAACTGACACTTTCGGCTTTCAAGAAATTAAGACTTCTTCCATGGTACTTATTGAATAACTTTCGTAATTACTTACGTTAGTACTTGAGTAGTACTTACCAAGTACCAGCACAGGAACTACAGAGCCTATCAGAACGATTCCGAAGGGTAGTTACGAAGTTCTAATAACATTTTCCTCTGGCTCCCAACTATTGAAACTTTCTGGATAACCTTTCCATTTTATCAGATAGTATTTCTTTCCTCTAATTTTTTTCGTCTTCAAAATTTGTTCTACTCTGTACAGCTCGTCGGCGCCAGCAGCGCTCTGAAGTTCATCGGAATAGAAAGTGCCGAGTATTTCCTCCCCATTCAGATTTTTTATTTTGTAAACTGGCGGCGTTCCCAATCCAGCTGCATACACCACTTTTAAAACTATAAAAATCTCCTCTGTCCAATTTGGTAAATATCCTTTCCTGAAAGTGGTCTTGTATTTTGTAATTCGGACCCGTTCTCCCGGCTTGAATTCAGGGTTGGCTCCAATGGCTGCCAACTCAGGGTAGAGTGTATAAAATGCCTGCCAATCGTTGTCCTCCGTTACATCAGTTTCATTTTGATACTTCCGTGTACGGTGTTATTGTAATTCTCGAGAAGTTGTGGCAGAATGGGGAGCCAGGAACGTGTCTGTCTGTATGTGAAGTATTTCCACATCATCGTTTTAAGAGTATGATTTAAACGTTTAACGACGCTAGCTTTTTTGTCACTGTAGGTGTGAAACCATTGAATTCCCGCCTCCTGGAGCCATTTCTGCATTTTTCGGTTAGTAAATTCCCGCCCCTCATCTGTCTGAAGTTCGTTGGGTTGCCTCCCGGATTTCTGAATTATGTCTTGTAGCGCCTGCAGAGTATCATCAGCCGTTTTTGACTGTATAGGCCTGGCCCATGCATATTTACTGAGCACATCGATTACTGTTAGCATGTATCGAATGTTTTTATTCTCTTTTGCGAATGGTGAAAGGAATTCCACGAGATCCGCCTGCCAAAACTCGTCTATCGATGTTACGAAAACGCGCCTCCCGCCCGAACCACCACCTCGAGTACGAGGTACCGGTTTATGTAGATTATAAGTTAGCTGAGTTTTTAACCACTCCTGCACCTCTTTCTTAGTAACTTTTAGTCCGCTGGAGCGTGCTGCGTCATATAATTTTTGTACACCTCCAAAACCAGTTTTCGGGTTGTAATATAATTCTCTAAGAGTTCCTTTGGGATTCCTATCGGTCGAAGCCATGATTAGCTATATTATACGAAAAATTGTATGTCGTACGGATGCCGTAAATGAAATACTAGTTTACTGAATGGTGTATTTTTCAATTGCCTGATTAGGGAAGTGGATTCCCGTTCTGACACCTCCATTCCATATTCTTTATAATTGTCTTGTTGTCTGTCTTGCTGGGTGTGTAAATAGTACTAACATCTGTATGTTTTCCCTGAATGGTTTACTAATACTAGTATATTGTTGAGTCAGAACCCAGACAGATAATCCATCGTGTCTTGCGCTGAAACCAAGTTTGACTAAAAAGTCACTGCGCTTCTTCATATCTTTGGACGAGGCGCAGTCGTTGAGGATTATTAAAGTGTTCGTGCCAGCCCATTCCTTATGTATGAAGGCTAGTGTATCATCCACAGCATCGAGTCCGACCGGAAATATAAACACATTATCATCGGTGAAAATGAATCTTTTATTATACGTTTTATTGTTCATGAATGTCGGACAAATGAAAACTATATATTCAAATTTCCTTAAGTACGGACCGGTGAGGAGATCCATCACATATTCTGTTTTGCCAGAATTTGTCGGTCCAGTTATAATCATGTTGAATGGCACGGTTGCATACATCGGATCTATATACTGTACATAAATGTGATGAACATGGCCAAAGATAACACACCAATTTGCCATATTCATGAATAAGATCCGCGCCGGCGACTGTCGCTGCTCCCTTCTGTTCCGAAGGCGATAGGGGAACAGGCTCCGTTAGGGGAACCATGTCGTCGTGAGGTGACTCATCCTGCCGCTTCACGGGATCCTCTTCCCCATCCATCTCGTGTATAGCACTTTCTCGAATTTCCGTATTTATATTTCCATTTACCCCGAAGACCATAGATGCAGTTGCGTATTGCAATTCATTATTATAACCTGAGATTGCTGGGCCCGAAAGAATGACCATTTTAGACGGCAAGAGAAGTAAATTGGGCGAAACGGCCATATCAAGTTTGACACCAGTATTCGTTATTGTGTCTTGATATCGCCTATAACTGATTACTTTGTCGGTATTACGAATTTCATCTTCGAGGAGAATGCCAAATTCTTTTCGGACTTGCTCTGCGCTGCCAGTATCGCCCACTATGGTACTACGAATATTTGCTTGTGCGCCGAGTATGCAATATACGTAGGCTTCAAGGCTTTCATTGAGGCGGGCGAGACCAGCCTTTGTTAGTCCCCTGTCTCCCTTCAGAGGGATGAAACTATTATATTGTCCCTCCGATCCATCATTTCGGAAGAAATAATAATGTGGTCGGTCTTTGTCGGGCAGTACATGTTTTTTCTTTCCAAAAATGGTATGTGTATAGAAAACGCCACTGTCAGCGGAGAGGAAAAAGTCGTGACCATTGTATATTGCTTTTGGCTGTCGAACGGGCCCATGATTAGTGTAATATTCATAACCATAACCAAGACCTGAGTTTTGGCCTTTTCGATATCGAAAGTCAGACTTCGTTGGACTTATATTTCCAAATTCTGTACATAGAAGTTCATATTGGACGAGATTGTACGGATTGTCCCCGGCTTTGAAGACAGTATTGTCTGGAAGTGCAACGCCCATTTCATGAAGGATACGATGTATTGTAAAATATACATGAAAACGGCAGAATGATCGTATTTGTGGCGGATACTTCCCTTCGGAACACTTATCAAAGAGATGGGCGAATGATATACCACAACCAGTAGTGCTGCACATACAGCGAAATTTAATTGCTGGTCCCATGTGCGGGCTGCCCAAACATACATTACTTTCTTTAGCTGATCGATGAGTAATTACATTATCTTTAAATATATCCCGATGAAAAGTAAATTTTTCGGTCGGCGTTACATATATTTCTAAATCCATGAGAATAGGTTTTGGAAGGAATATCAGCATGCTGTACTGTCGGTATATGTTTTTTATTCAGTTGAAAAGCAACCGGGAATAGGTCTGTACTCATGATTCGTGTTTCTATATACAGATAGAATTTAATGGAGGAGAATTTTCCATACTTCGGAATCCCTATCGGAATCGTACTGACATTCCAGACTATGTTAATACTATATTTCGGATTCAGGTTTAAACGAATTTTTTTATTTTTTACTAAGAATAGATAACATACTGCAAACAATGGAGAATTTAATAAAGTCATCGGCAGCGGCAAATACGACAGCGGCACTACCAACCGCAGCGTCGGACGCTCGATCCATAATAGAGACGAAACGTGAAAAAATACTCTGTGTCATCGCAAGTGGTCAAAGCAAGTTATTTTTTGGCAAGGAGTTTTCAGTTGCGGACGTGGAAAAATGGGGGGATGATAAGGTAATTATAGCCTTCAAAATATATGAAGCGAAATACAGTTCTCTTATAAGTGATACCATCACTCAAAGTTTCATAGATCTAGGAGCCCGTGCAATCAGTCAGGTAGTTCCAATCGATGATCGAGAAAACTATGCCACTGATCTTAAAAAGGATTTTATTCTAAACAGTGAAATAAAACGATTATCAGGACGGATAGCCTACACTTTGGGGCCCATACTTGCTCTAGTTTCCACCAGTTTAATTACGGGTAAACATTTAGATTTAAAAAAAATCGGGTTTAATATAATACCTGAAATAAATGGATTCAACTTCTCAAGCACCGACTCAGCAAACGGAAACGTCTCCGCCAGGGACTCCGTCACCACAAGCTCCAACGACTATCATTCGGAATGAGCCGCAGTGCAATATAGAGAAAATTACATTACCGACGAAGCATCCAGGGAGAGTTGCTGCAGGGAAGCGACTAGCAGAATGGAACAGGCAAAACAAGAAGATGAAATGGGAAGCAATGACTAGCGATGCGGTAGCGGCAAACTGTATAAGCCCCCTTCGGAACGTACCGCCTATGACGAAAGAACAGTGTGATAGCTGGTATAATAAATGTTATCTTGTTTTAGGAATTATAGGAGTTTCATTGACTGCATTAGGGCTATATTTGGGGCGTGCTCGACATAATTGTCCCCTCCGGAAAGATGAGCCGCTTCAGAAAGCGACGCCTACAGAAAACCCTGTGGAGTCCACCTTCTGAACGGTGGCGGTAAGTAAGTTTTGTAAACCAAGTCAAGGTCCCTCTGCATTGTATGAGATGGAGGATTAACTCTGTAAGGAATTACATAATTACTTTATTTTTCTACTTCATATACTTGTCAGCAATCATGGATACTAAAACAGTTGTTAACACAATGTATGATGGCATTGTAATCGCTGGACTGTGATGGGATATCTAATGATCTCCAACAAATTTCTGAAAATAGATATGGGCTATCCAAGTCGACCAAATTGACTCGGTGGGTAAAATTAGGTGGACAACTGCTGCCGCGGTTGCGACAAAAGATTTCCTTGAACAGAAAAAATATATTCCTTCAGAACCTTATACTTTGTAATGTATATACAGTAAGTATGATCATTTGGATTGAAAGCAAAACAGGCAAACCGGTTACTGTTAATTTTGACCCTTGCATTGACATATCACAGTTTACTCAAATAAGACTTTTACAGTGTTCACTCTTTAATTCATAGTATAACATATCGAGGACAAATACTATAATAAAATATCAAGAAAATGGGCAACCGAAGAAGACTTAATCAATACGTCCAGGTAACTACAATATTGATACACTCAATAAAGTAATCGGGTTGCAGCGAAAAATCAAATTTGAAAAACATCTGCCGACAAACCGCGTTCTTCTAACTTTGGCTAAAGATGTTAAAGTATTTTTTAATGCTACAGGTAACTTCGCTAACCTCGTCGGCTTTTCAGATAGAGGAGATGACAACCCCGTGGAAAAAAGTACTATGAGTCTGAAGACAGCAGATTTCTTAACAGTTACTAAATACATAGTTCATTCAGATGTCGTTGATGTTACTGGAAATTATGTTTCATTTGGCTCTGGCAAATACATACAGGGGAAAGTATAGGACTGTTTACAAATACTTCCCATCTGGGATACAAAACAAATAAGTGAAAAGGTCACCTATGACTTAAAAAACAGGGCTCAATTTCCATGCCATTGAGAAAAGGCACAGATTGGATGAGTTCAATGCGTATTTGGATAACAGATCAGGATGGAAACATAGTCAATTTCAATAACTGTCCAACTAGCTTTTGTATTGAATTGCTGTAGCTAACGCAGCATAAACCATCCCACGACCAATCCTCCAGCAATATAAATCATTTCATATTTCTTTTGCTCAGGACTGGCTAGTAATAATCTGAGAATTGAACTGCTTCACCTGACGCAGAGTTGGCTTGCGCCGCTGCTTCTTCAAGGATTTCTGCATCTGTATCTCTTAATTCAGCCGCAGCATGAATATCTTTAGCCTGATTTTCTCTTTCCCAATCAGCCTGGAGTAATCTTTTTTCTGACCAAACGTTGCGATCATGTTCAAATTTTTCTAATGCTTTATCATGTCTAATTTTCTCTTCAATAAGAGCCTCACCATTCCCGCTAAGCTTTTGTCCGATAATATTTCCTCCTGTGAATGCCGTTGCATTTAATACAGCACCGAGAACTGTCATTCCTATAGCTGAAGCCATGGTTGTATATTATTACAAGGTATTATTTTAATTTTCATTGTATATACGACCCTACGGAGTATGTCTGGTCCAAGTAACTTCGGTCTAGGTACAATTCATGGACAAAATCTTGAGCTCGAAGATCTGAGTGATGTTAAAGTTAACAATAATACTAAGATAGCAGGTAATCATAATAAGGATTACGTCCTTTGATACAAGGACCATGAAAAACTTTTTGTTTTAGCATCTGCCATGGTGCAAAGATAAGAACATGCTGTAAAATTTTCCGAACTGAAAGATGTCGATGAAATCACAATAGACGCTACAAAGGCTTCAAATGATCCTACTCCTTTTGCTCTGACATGGATTCGGTTAATCAGAAATTCATGCCTTATAATGTACCGCGTAACATCTTAGATATATTAGATAGTGAAATTGCTGGTGGGGTTGCTGAAATGCCAGGAACTCCGAATGTTATATATTTTGATAGCAATGTTAACAAATATAAATTGCTAGATTTTCGTCGTTGGCTTACTCCTAAGATCCATACATTACACTACTCAGTATACCGATTCACCTGAAAATTAGTCCTCTTAATACAATAATGAAGACAGATAATACACTGCAAAGGTGGATAAATAATGGGGAGAATTATTGTTCATATACAGCTAGCAGGGTTCCAGTAAATTTATTTTGGGACACCACTTTAAAGAAACTGGGTCTGAAGAGTATGGGGGAGGAGACAGCTGAATTAAATTTACAGACTGCAAATCAACAGATGACTGATAATATGAAAATAATTGAGCATGGTACAGTTATTATCAAATGTATAAAATTAGGTACAGGAGACGAGTTTGATGATTTAGTTGGAAATATTGCTATAAAAACAGATTCAAGAACACCTTGCACTATTATCATAACTATTGATAAAGATAAAAAAGATTTAGATATTTTTACTCGTACTCCGGAAGAAAGTCGTTCCGGCAACATTTCATTTGTTAAAAAAGATTCAACTACTTACACTTTAGATATCAGTACCATTTATCTAAAACGTCTCATTTTGTTTGAAGTAATGGTCTTCCGACACATTTTAAGTTCAGAGGAAATTTCTAAAATTTTATCTATCGGGTGAACAAGTTAACTCTCGAGTTCAGAAAAAAAATTCGGCAGAACATTTTCATGAAAACTGTAGAATGACAGACCTGTGTTATGACATCAATGGCTGCTAAGCAACATTCGAAGTTATTGCAAAATCAGTATTGAGAAAGTCCTATCGGAAAGCCCCTGCTGGAAAGGTATTGCGCAACAGCCCTAACGGAATGGTTCCGGTAGGGTAGGGACTACTATTGGTGAAAATCTCGTTCAGATAGGTAACATAAGTCGTTCCGATAGGCGTAAGAAAAAACATAGTGAATTCACACAACCAGAAGACGAGTAAGGTATAAAATCCTATTGGAACGTATATCTATATACTTACATCCAGAAGACAAAAATCGCCTTTGGAACCATACCGATATGGGAAGAGCTGCAGCACAGTCAGAATCTATTGAACAAATGACTGCATTGGAAACTCAGCTGTTGTAGGGAATTCCCCCGCTGAGTGCTGACCTAAATATCTATTATATGTCAGTGAGTCATCTGTAAACGGGAGTGACGTCAGTGCCAGCTGTCGCGGTGACCTGTATATGAACTCACATATGTCATTTTAGCTACCGGGGATTTCCCTCCATGTAGCTAAAATGAATAAAATGTTGTATGTAGTTATTTTCGAATAAAATGTTTTTTAAAATTGTCACAAATAGGAACATTTATATACTACTTGCGACCCTGTTTGTTATGCGTTAGTTCAGAATTAATCACCATAGATCGATGCATCAAATTTACGGATTCACGTGACTGAACTATCTTGTGATTTGTTTGCCAATTGATGTTTGGGGCGAGGCAGCGAAAGTCCAAGGCCCAAAGAAGAAGTACGCAGTCCAATAACATATTTTTGATGAAATAACCACAGCTTTCCATATTATGTGGGAAATCCGGCCCTGACCAATGCTGCCGTCCTGTTTCGAGAATAACTTTTGAGCAGTGAAGCTAGCAATACCACTGAACAGCCTTGACTCGCCTCCAAGTCGATTCTTGATGTGGCATTCCAACTTTGCCCACACAGAAACTGGGCAGTTTGGATTATTCATACCAATCTTAATCCTATTGTTCGTAATGTTTATGTCGTAAACACATCTATCGCACACTTTTAACACGTTTCCCAGGTTCTTGAACCCGGTTGGTCGATATTGGCTGTTCTGGCCTTTTTGATCACCCCTCTTAAAATGCTCGGATAGTTGACTTGGAAAACAATTAAAATTAAAAGTTTCATTAGCAATTAAGCCAAACACCGGAAAACACAGAAAACATGGCTCATTACGCGTTCTCAGTGGGTGAAAAAGTTGAGGCCCTCGATGACTGTTACTGGTGGACAAAGGGTGCAGTGAAGAAGGACCGTGTCAGTATCTTGTCGGGTTCAACGGTTGGTCAGCAAAATGGGACAGTTTTGTCGATGAAAATAGCACTAGGCAAAAGCCTTAACATTCATTTGGACACCAACAAAACCAAACAGATTAAAACCACCTCAGGATTTCAACAAATATAGTCGTAAAATGTGACTACGCTACATCATGAGACACAAACAATCGCAACAACACCAATTCAAAGAAGAGTCAAATTGGACTCCACGAACAGCAAAAAAAACAAAAACTTGAAAGCTATCTGAAGCTGCTAAAATCGCACTTCTAGAGATACCCTTTCAAACAAGGAAACAAAACATGTCGCGTGCCCGAAGAATCGCGATAAAGCAGCTTGCAAACAATAGACAAATTACCATAAAAACCCTTCGACAAGGGTCGGGTTTTCGTTTTGGTCAACACAAAAGATGACGTACACGAATGTGAAAGGCAATTATGCAACACTAAGTATTATACAAAACTAGCCAGTGACGACACAGAACAAACAGTTAACAAAGTACACGAACTATTGAACACAATGTACGAGAACAAACACATCGATCATGAAACTTAAGTATCTTGATCCAGAAAACATAAAATCCGTACCCCGCAGTGTTATTTATTGCCTAAAAATTCACAAACCTCGGTAAAAATCTGAAAGACACACTAATCAAAACAAAATTTACTGAAGTAAAGAAACATAGAACAAACAAACAACCACCAAACGGACTCACAACGAGACCCTAACATTAATATACTTGCCTCGCTACTCGAAGAGCAAGACCACTAAAATGCATTAAAATAATTTTTCACAAACACAAACTAAGAAAAGAATCTACACTGCGACTGATGAGAAACCACACTTGGGTTTTGAAACACAAGCGTCAAAGGGCCACTCTATCAACTTTGTAACACAATAGGTCGGCTGCGTCTCGCCATAAGCTTTCCCAACACAAACAATACATTACCGTACAAACTTCCCTACAAATATCCGAGGCGAAACAAACGTTTTTTATTAACACAAACAATCGGATAAGAATGTAGGAACACAGTTTTGAAACGAATCAAACACAAACTCGACACAAAAACATTTTGGATAGTTAGGTGGGGAGCCTCTTTCACACTTTTACATACATAGAATGTATTTTCAAATAGGAGACTCGCAGTCCAGTTGCTGTGATGTACTTTAAGAAAAATTAAGACGTTTACAGGAAAATTCAGTTTAGGTACCCTCGGCTTTTCCAGTAACTGCGAGTTACTGGCAGTGGTAGCCTGCGGTAACTTATGCACTCAAATACGATCACGGACGTACCACGCACGTACAAATACCACGATAGTAAGCTTACGATGATGTGTTTGCTGCTGTGTGCATGTTTCATTCACAGCGTTACCGACGAACATATCACTGTACACGGGCACAAGCTTTAATAGGCGGCTTCAAATTGTCCCTTTCCAATGAACGTTAGTGTTGTATTTGTAGTGACGTGTGTGGAACCAACAAATTTTCCGCATGCTTTGTAAAGAGTAATTTTAATTCATTGCTCTTGTGTGGGGGTTGTCAACCTGATGTAATCGCAAATCCTCACATTTCCATCTGATATAAGTATGTACGTAAACAAGAAAAGTAAACTCATGAATTTTAATAGACGTGGTAGCTATGACAAATTTCAGCCAGGATTGGTCACAGCCACCACGTCTAAGTCTGTGTGGGGAAAAGTTGTCATGGTTGAAGCACGGTCCTTTGGTTGAATTAAGCCACTGGCGAAGAGTATATTGGCAATATTCAAAAACATACCGGTTTAAAATGTAATGCAGGTCTCCTGGTTATGTGATCAAATAAGCAATTTTTGTCGCAAGTCGTATCTTGTTTTTCAGAAAGTCGAACTCACAAGAGGGCAGATCGTCTGTGCAGCCGACACGAACACAAACTGTCATGATACCGGCTACCGAATACTATCACAAGATAGGCTGTCGTCTACTGACTCCACACATTTGTCATTTGAATGAACGATGTGTGACGAAAAGGGAAGTATCCCTTGTGTAACTGCTGTGGCGATATCGATGGCAACCCTAACAAATCGTTAAGAGACTGCATGATGAACGAGCGCATTTTGCGAAAGATAATGATCTTAGTCGTTGTTATAAAACGTGCCTGCCTTAGGAATTCTTTGGAAGTCATAATTGCTAACGTCGACTAAAGGGCGTGGTCAGTTTATTCAGCGGGGGGGGGGGGCAGTGGATTCATAAGGGTCACCCCGTTTTTGACTATGGTGATAGGGGGGTCACCATGTTTTTGAAATGCCCAATTGGGGAGGGGGTTCAGTCTGTTTTAAAATTTTGACACGGGCTCATACTTGCCTACAATGCATCGTGCAAGCGACAAATTTCATCATTCAGTTACATTCATGGTGCGCCCTTTAGGCGCTTAACTTTAATAATAATAAAAAAAATTTCAGAGCCCCCTTCAAGCACGAAACTTTAATATATCAGACATATATGTCAGAGATATCTGTATGTTTAAAATGTTGTCAGTGTGCCCTTCGAGCGCATTACTTTAAAATATCGAACTTATTTTTCAGCATTACCTTCAGCCGCATGATTTTCATATATCAGACATGCATATATATCGGTGATATCTAGATGTTAATATTTTTCAGCGGGCGCTCCGGGCGCTGTACTTTAATATATCAGAAATATATAGAAATATTTTGATGTCTGTAAATTGAACGTCTGTTTTGCAAAGTGTACTAATCATAATAAAACCTGCAGCGCATATGAAAAGCATAACAAGTTCCTGATACTTTTCTGTTTTCTCAATGAGAATTCAGCATTAGAAAGCAACATGGACTAATATTTCACAATCAAGCGTCAAACTTCTTGATATCTGATAGGCACATTAGATGCTGTTTTATACTAAACCTAGGAAATTTTAGCCCAGGATTTATTAACGGAACACAGTCCCGGGTGTAGACTGGCCCCCAGTCGCGCTTTCTCTACAGTTGAGTTACTTGCTGACCAGGCGGCGTTCACTCCACGATCTGCGCAATAGCCTACCATTAACACAACGGTTTGCCGATGTTTAGTCCTTCAATTTATTATTTTTGATACTTATATGCCCAAAGACTGGAGAAGTCTATCCCTAATACTCTTACACTTACATACCCAATAGGCAAACCTGGCGGTCACAGCGTTATATGAGATTCAACGTTTGCAACTCTAAAATCTGACCAGAAAATACTTGGTATACTAGGAAACACAAAGAAAAAAAATTAAAAAAGGACCCATTTTACCTACCAGAGCAAAATAATTTGACCTTTCAGCATTGATGTATCTTTTCACATTTATGCTTACAGATAGCTGGCTGTACCGATTTACTCATACGGAAACTATGACTATAGTAGGTTCCCTTTGAGCGTATTTCAAATTACTGGTGCCATCAGCTAAAGCAAAGTATTTTCAGTATTGTCGATTCTGTGTTCAGCATTTAATTTTACTCATCATTTTAAAACATTCGTTGTTCGATTTTGAAAGGTTGTCGATTCGCCGGATAATTGCTATGCACTCACCAGGGCACAGGCGATTTGATAGTAACTATATGAAACCCGCACGATGCAAATGAGAAGTTGTATCATAGGGTTTTCGTCAAGCCACAGACCCTCTGCACACAAACGACTATTGAAGCATTCGTGCACCAGAGTGTTCATAACATTATGCCATACACGTAATGTGGGAGGACATCAGGCAACTCTCCACATTCCGACATTGACCACGATTGACACGGTAATTAGGAAGTCCCTGCCCTGACAATGCTTGTTGCACAATCAAACAAATAATTCCCTTTGTCTGTGTTGCACACTTCACCCTGACTGGACACAGGCTACCCAAAAATTATTACTGAGTTTTTCACACTGTTTTCTCTATCATTTTTTTCCTTTCTTCATGCTCTGACTGATCGGAGTAAATAAAATAATTGGTTATATAACCTAACCTAGCCTCTGTGACTCTTTATTTATTTTACACTCCATTACAAGGACGTATATCTCTCATACACACATGCTGTAATTAATTAGTCAACACAACTAATTATGCTAATCCATGGACTTATCAGAGGTTGGTCAACATCAGAAAGATAGTGATGTTAATGAAAAAGGAGAAGGTATGAAGATCTTGGGAAACATGTCCCGAGGACGTCCGTAAATCTAGTGGACGCTTATATATTCATGATCTGTGCAAACAAACACTGCTCATTATTCAAAAATAAACGGGAAGTTAGATCGAAAGGAACGCTGGAAACGCGCATGCTTTTCGTTGCCAAGCGCCAAATTCTAACATAACTAAGCATACATGGTCCTGCTCCATGTAACAAATGCCACCCAGAAAGTATCGACCCACCAAGCAGAAAGAGATCACCGGAGTGGCCGTTTCATGAGTTTTTCAACAAAATTATATAGATGTATGTTTCACGTCGTCGTTTTCTGGGAGTGTATACCAAGTATAATTTACAAACCGCGTCGTGATTCAAGGCACAATGGTGATACATTAGCAGCAGCGAGCACTGGAGAATTTGGCCAGCACTGTAATTTTTTAAACCAATCACCTTCATTTCTCTGCACTCGCTATTAACTCCATATCTACCGGTAACATATCGTTATTTTCTGTCTCAAAGTACGTACCAGCAACAGGCCTTTGACGTCAAAGTCGGTTGTTTTCTGGTATACGGTAGCAACCAAGCTCATGACTAGAATGACTGTACGGCGGTTACTTTTTTCGCATAATAAAAGAGAGTTGGTCGCTACATGGAGCTAGTTTCTAGCTCCATGGTCGCTACTAGTCTAAGGAATTCATCGATTTTCAATCGCGCCTTATGCTGTTAGTGCACAAAATTCCCGAAAGAAGCGGCGCACGGGCTATAAAACTTCGTTTGTTCTGTTAGGCTAGCTTTGGGTCCATAGCCGTGGTGTTTTCGGACGGGATTTCTGCCTTTTACGGCTGGTTTTGACTTTAAGGTCACCACCACAGCCATGGGAACGTCCATGTTCTGCCCGACAGCACGCTTGTCGCAATTTTGTTTGTCGATATTTCGAAAATTTTCCACCCAAATTGCCAACACTCATCGACAGCATAGTTATTAGGGGTCTACCACGACCAGAAATCCGCTCAAAATCACCAAACTATCGCCGGTTTTTTTCCAGCTTTTTCCGACATGACTACTCGCAGACCGTTCTTTTTCTGTCGTACAAGCGATTGGCGAGGCTCAGTGCAGCTCGACACTAAATTCACGTGAGCGGTGACCTCGTAACATCGAAACACAAACTGACATCACCGATAATGACGGCCACGACGTTAAGAAGCCTGTGAGAATTTTTATCAGCACTGTGAATTTTCTAAACCAGTCACCGTCATTTCTATTCACTCGCTATTATCTCCATGTCTGCCGGTAACACATCGTTATGGAGAAGTTTAGTTACACGTAAATACGTTCCATCATCAGCTGATCAGTGATAACCATACGTCGCGTACGTGTAGAACTTACGTTTGGAACAGCAAACAACACCTCTGCACATACAAAATGTAGTTAAGTAGTAGTATTTTTTAGATATTCTTGATGATCTCCGCGAATTTATACAAGAAACCTTGTAAACTATCATGGAAAACATCTTGATATCATAAAATTTCGTACAGTTTGCACCAGCGCAAGAAGTACTTGCTATATGATTTCCTTACATGAACGAAATGTTGTTGTCTCATTCCACTTGTTATCTGGCGCCGCCCCAAAGAGTTCTCCAAACCATATAAAAAACTGTATCAAAGAAAATCGGCTGATTTAATTCAAGGATACAATGAGCTAGAATATTCCTCATATAAAATTAATGTTTCTTAAAACTTAAACGAATTTCCCATGTTTGTGAGAAAAAATACAGCAAAATTATCAAGAACGCACAGCTAAACTGAAAGGCAGACCACCGTCCCTCCACCCACGGACGGTGGGTAGACAAAACCTTAGCAACACCACCCGATTGAGAGAACCACGCTTAACCACACGAACTTTGACCCTAGTCAAAATCAGACTTGTCCCTGGGAAATATGTTTACAAGTTTGCCCACATATAAACAACGTAAGGGTCAAAGGTTTCAACTTCCGACTTCCTGCTTTACAGATGTCCTCATGCCATGAACTGCAGGCAAGGCACTGGCAGGGTTTGCACTGTTCGCGACCATTTAAACGTTTGAAATAAGAATAGCTGGCTCTCCTCGGCCATCGAAATACATAGGCTGCAGTAGATTTTGGATAAATGGTCATGACTGGCCGCAATTTGGTAATTTCTGAACACATTTCAGGAGAGCTTCTTACCTTCCCGGTTTAGTAACCATTCCTATCTTTCGCGATGTTGACCAACCCGTAAAATCCCTGATAAGTCCACGGATTAGCATAATTAGTTGTGTTGACTAATTAATTACAGCATGTGTGTATGAGAGATATACGTCCTTGTAATGGAGGTGTAAAATAAATAAAGAGTCACAGAGGCTAGGTTAGGTTATATAACCATTTATTTTATTTACTCCAATCAGTCAGAGCATGAAGAAAGGAGAGAAAATGATAGAGAAAACAGTGTGAAAAACTCAGTAATAATTTTTGGGTAGCCTGTGGACTGGACTGCATATGCATTGTGACCACAGAGTGCATACGGGGGGCCTTGGTTCGACCACTTAATATCGAAAAAAGACACTAAATCATCTGGATAAAATGACCAATACATTCACAATTTTCAAATTTGATAATGGTCTTCCCGTCTCAGCAGTCTCCGACTTTTGCCATGGTAGTCGGCTGAGGTCGAGTAAGACAGCAAACAAGGCTGTTTCAATCACGGCTATCACGGTCATCTTTATTTCACGCAAAACCAGTCAAGTTACTTTTTTGAGTTTAGACGTTCTTAAAAGTTGTAGAACGCACTAGAAGTGTAGTCTATGCAGTCATGGATATAGGGTACAGGAGGGCCAGATAATCCCTTTCACACCTATTTTTATCTTTGTCGATGCTGGCCTTTTCATTTCTGCCATTCCATTTTCGGCGCGACCTTCGGGAGCAATTTAAGGGTATAATAAACAATGTATTGATAATCCAAGCACCACATTAATTTCTACTTATCCAACTCCTCTATTGTGCATTACTGTCCCCTATAATGACTCTTTCAATAACAATTTGGGAGATCACTTATTTGATATCATTCTCCCATTGGCAATACGTTCATAATTTTCTTATGACCATGTATGAATCAACATTATCGATGAAATCTAAAAATTACATTTTTTGTACACGCATGCACTTTTTACCTGCCAATTCAAGCAAAGTACATTTACATGAATTATCACACACATATGATTTGAAATTTTTTGGACAAAGCGTTATATCAACCACATTTTGCCTTCCTTTTGGGAGGGGGATTTCAAAAGTATAGCAAGTCAGAAGGGGGGTCTTGAACACATTGCGGGTTTGTTGGGGGTATTGAGTAACAGGGGAGGGTCATTTATTTTCATGCACGGATAAGGGGGAGGGTCACTAATTTTTGTGCATGAACTTTTGAAGGGTCACTATTTTTGATGCAGCGGTGTTTCGAAAAACACCGCCCCCTGTAATTTGTGTCCAGTCCCTACCACCTATGATCCCCTGGGCTCGAGTTTCTTCTCTGTACATCATTGTCATACTGCACCATCACACCTGCATCGACCATTCCTTGAATGGTAACCACCCATCGACAAACAATCTGTTACCCTTCGCATCTCCACACATTTCCTCTTTCTGTGGGTCATTTCGTTCATTCTTCCCTCTCATGGGCATTGGATTCAATCCTGATCCCATTACTCGGAACTCTGCTATTTCCCGCGCTTTCAGCCTCGCGGGATGGATCCAACTTTGGGCAGTTGCCTGACTGTATCTCTATGTCATCACCCTCTCCCTTTGCACTCCGCTGGTCTGACTGAAGGAGCCCTTGCAAAATTTTGTAGTGTTAGTTTACATTATGAATTAAGTTTGATAGCATACTTTTAAGAGAAGTTTGAAGTGTCTTGTATGTACATGCATTTTTCCGCTGGTTTCCTCTCATTTGCAATTAACGCTGTTTGTTTAATCGCAACGCAGTTGTGGCGTGTTTCACGAATGTCAAGTGACTCATTTACTTTAGAAGGAAAGTCGTCTTTTTTAAATTCAATATTCAATATGGAATTCAATTTAATATTTATGTGTTTCGGAAGACTCATTGTCGGTTTGTTTTGCGATAGCAGATACGGAAGTTACTAATTTTACACAGTGTTGTTTGTGAAAACGTAAACTCCTTATCAAAAGGTCAATACACACATCTACACCTCTAGTGTGTATCTAATCATGCTCGGTTTTTGTATTTCTATTGCAAAACTTACTTCAACTCATAGTCACTGTGAAAAACCGTTAAAGACGTCGAAGCTATATGCCTCGTTTATCCTTATGCACCTCAATAATGAGTTGTAATTGATAAAATTGATACGCCGGGACTGATATACCCTGTTTCACTTTATTTGTCAGTTATCTTATGCATGTCAAGTTAATTGATTTGGATTCTCTGAATAAAGTGGCCCTTGCACCATCCTATAGTAGCTCAAAGGTTATAACAATTTGAATGTACGTCAGGACTATAACACGACCTGGTCTGAGTCTGTGATAAAATATTTATTCAGTGAAAGCGATGTAGAAGAGTAATCACCACTGTTTTTTGTTCGACAGCGATGACGTGCAGCTATGGCGAGACTCATTTCGGACGAAACTTGAATGAATGCTACTTTTAGATAATTTCGTTCATGCATATTACGTGTTCTATCAGAGGTAGAATCACCTAGGGGACAGATATTTGGACTCTCAAACTTTTCCAATTCTTTTTGATACAACACTAGTTGGAGTTTATTTTAAAGCTCTTTGTGTAAGAAGGACTTGAAGACAATTGGAACTAATTTGGGATAATTGGATTTTCATATTTTTCAAATTTCTCAAAAAATTTTAGGTGCCCTATAGCTGAATGTCGTGATATTACACATTAAGCTTACTAATAAAAATAGTGTGTAACTTAAAAAGAATAGCAGATGAGCTTACATTTGCAGATCAAATAGACATTACTTCACCATCCAATTATCCAAAATTAGTTCCAATCGTGATTTTTTAACTTGGTTTTTCGTAAATCGAAAATTGTATTTTGTTATTTCCATGGAGTTTACACGGGATGGCGTCCATTTTGAATTTCAAATATAAGTAAATCGTGGGTAATTTGATTTTTATTCCTGATTTTAAAAGAGAAATGTAGAAAGATTCCTTGTATTGAGGAAAGTTTGAGCAAAGTTTAAGTCTTTCAGTTTCGATGCGCATACCACCTTGAATTCATTTCGTAATGGTTGGAAAGTCTAATATCTCAGGGCAGAAAAACGGTTAAATTAGTTGTCAAAGAAGAAGCTAAAACTGAGTCGATTGCCGCGTATTTTAAGTGGAATCTGTCTTTTATTAAAGATGTGTTTTGTGATACACCTAGCTATCTGCCTTCCTTACATCTTCACTGTCGTCCCCTTAGCCAATCGGCTCTTCTACCCATGACTGTTATCAATCATCCTTCCCAGCCAATCAGCCACGTTTGCACACGACACTACATATCAAGCCTTTGTCTCATCGCTCCCATTCATTCATTCATCATTCATTCATTCAGCCGCTGGGTTCATGCCATACCAGCCCAGCCAATTACTCTACGTCCGGATACGCTTACGATCCCTTCCGTCGAACAACTATGCCAGCCAAAGGATGTCCAAAGACAGCTAAAAAATCTCAGCGTTCGAATGCTCAACCAGCTTCAAGACCCCACGCGCAGCCTAAACACAAGGCCGGCCACTCGCTCCCTGTCTCGCTCCACTGCGAGTGCAATGTTGGATATTCTAACTGTGAATACGGAACACGTTCGTGGTACTACACGTATTACTCACAATCCTTCTAATCGGCCTCAGGCGAATGGCGGTCCTGGCATTCAAACCGAGTTCGGACCCAGGTCTCATTCAAGAGTTCCATTGTCTGCAATGGTTCCTCGGCCAGCATTTCGGCGGGCAGCGTCCCCAGCCAACAGTACCTCCAAGAAGATAGTTATGTAACAACTGCCATGTTTACACAGCTGCAAGACCGTCAACACGCTATCCGATATCCTGCAACAGCAACTTCGACCAGCAGCCACTGAGTCACCTATGAACCCTCTGGCGTCACTTCCCGAAGTTCCACTCCAGAATGTCAACAACACAATCCAAGATGGCGGCGCCAAATGTTCTAACAACGTCGATGTCATCCCCTCCTCATCGTCGTCCAACAACTTCCTACGGACCTTCAGAAAGCCTACCACATGTTGAAGTGGTGTCTCCAGCGATTCACCGCGATATCCTGGCAGGTAAGGATGTGAATCTTGCCTGTTCACTCATCCCTGGCTATGGTTCAAACGATGGCCAACGTCACATTGTGATCGGCGAAGAAGCACTATCACTGAAAGCGCTATACAATTCGAGAGTAGCCCGCTCGCTTACTATCCAGGAATTCATCCCAGCCTCTCCATCTATAAAAACGTTATGTGCGAGGCTTTCCCGAACCGACGTGCGGAGAGTTAGATGCGTATCAACGTGAAATCGTGGGCATGTCCAGCCGTTTTAGTGGCCTAGCATTTTACGAGTACCACCGGCGTTTTTCCGCGAGGGCGGCAGCTTTACTTCTCAATCACAATATCAAAGTCGATTGAACCCATCGTGATAACGACCTCTTCTGCTCTATTTTTTTTGGTCTATGGGCGGTATTGTGTAACCTCTGCGGCAGCATTTCCCATGCTACAGGAAATCTGCCCTCAACTGTCCCAGGCAGTAAGGAACCGGTTTCTTCAGCAGCGACCACTCGATCATCGTCACAAGACAGAAAAGGACGACTGCGTATATTCCATCAAAGTGGAGAATTATGCAATAATTTAGTGCCTCCAGCGGCTGCACCAAGGCGAACTGTACACATGCGCACTACTGCTCTCAATGTTTCTCAGATAACACAGTAAAGCCCAAGGAAAATGCCCTAGCAAGAACCCACAACGAACTGACTACCATTGAAGGCTCTGCTCCAATAATATCGCAAGTCTGATTGAACATTTAGCCCCTCATCCGGATCGGAACTTTGTCAACGCTCTAATTTCAGGCTTGCAAGATGGCTTCCACACAGGTGTTCGCAATGCACCCTCGTCAACTTACATCGGCCATAACTTACTTTCAGCCCGCTCTCAGGCACAAACTGTCTCAGAACTTATAGATTCTGAAGTAAGCAAAGGGTATTTACTCGGCCAGTTTGAGCAGCCACCCTTTGCTAACTTCCGCTGTAGTCCTATCGGTCTCGCCGAGAAGAAATATTCTGCGAATTGATCTATCCTTGCCGCGTAACGACCCAGTCACTTCAAGCATAAATGAACTTATTGACAAGGAAGAATTCAGTCTATCATACGTTAAACTCGATGACGCCATTGCCTCTATTCTCAGACTTGGAAAGGGTTCTTGGCTCTGCAAAACGGACATTGTTGATGCCTTCAAGTTGATCCCTATCCATCCATCGCTATGGCATCTATACGGTATCCAGTGGCAAGGCCGCTTTTACTTCTTTGTGCGTCTCCCATTTGGCTCTTGTTCTAGCCCAAAGATTTTCGACCAACTTTCAACCGCCATTCCTGGATAGCAGAGAAGTTGTACGATATTGCCACAATTTTTCACCTCCTTGACGATTTCCTCACCGTCGACCCTCTATCTTTGATGCCAACCAAACAATGGCCCTCCTGACCTTGATATTCCGTCGTCTCACTATCCAATTGCATCACACAAAAACGTTGGGCCTACCACCTGCCTAGAATACCTCGGCATTGAATTAGACACCATAAAGATGCAAGCCCGCCTGCCACAAGAGAAACTCGACAGAATACTCGATCTCGTCGCTTCTTTCCTAAATTGCAAATCCTGCACGAAAAGGCAACTACTCTGTCTACTCGGTCATCTCATGTTTGCGTGTCGCGTCATGGTTCCAGGAAGAACATTCATTTCTAGACTTATTGAATTGTCCAAGGCCACACAAAAACTCGACTATCACCATCTCATCAGAAAGCAGGCTAGATCTCACAATGTGGCACCATTTTCTTGCGAGCTGGAACGGCATTTCCATGTTCCTTGACACAAGTACAACAGCGGCATCAGACATGGAACTTTATACAGATGCCAGCGGCATCGGTCACAGCGGCTACTTCATCGGCCACTGGTTCCAAGAACGCTGGTACAGCAACTTGCGTTTAGACTCTGACCCTGCACTCTCTATAGCCTTCCAAGAACTGTATCCGATTGTCATTGCTGCGCTCCTGTGGGGCCATCTCTGGGCTCGCAAACGCATACTGTTCCACTGCGACAATTCAGCTACCGTCCACATCATCAACAAAGGACGCTCCAAGTCACCCATCATCATGAAATTAATGAGGCGCCTCGTTCTTCTGGTAGCTACACATCACTCATGTTTCGTGCCGAAAACATTCCTGGGAAGTTGAACACTATTGCTGACTCTCTGTCTCGTTTTCAGATGCAGCACTTTCGGGACGAGGCACCACACGCGGATCCACCCCCCTGCCAGGTGCCCTCAGAAGTAATGTTCCACTGAACGAAGCTGTGGCAATCTTCCAACAAGCATCACTAAGCAAGAGGACAATCGGTTCCTATTCATCGGGGGTTCGTGCATGGAAAACTTTCTGCTCGTTGTCAGACGTTTCAGTGAGTTCTACGTCTCTGCCTGATGTGTCTGAAGAGCTTTTAGTCTATTTTGTTTCCCACTGTGCCACCTTCCTTCACCTGAAATTGTCCACTATCAAACTGTATCTAGCGGGAATACGCTCCTATTACGTTATGAATGGCCATCGCAATCCCCTCGTGTCAGAATACGGCCATCCTTACCCACGCCTCAAGAATGTTCTCAAGGGGATCCATCGTGTACAAGGCTCAAGCACAAGACCACGCCTCCCTATTACAGCCGACATTCTCCGGCGCATGTGCAACATCCTCAACGAAGGAGTATTCGGTCCATACATAGACCTTCTGTTGCAATCGGCATTCCTCCTTGCCTTCTTCGGGTTTCTACGCTGTAGCGAGTTCACATCCACCACCCATAAGTTTGACCCCAGCGTAACCTCTGCTTCGGGGACGTACCACCACTGCATCCAACGGATGAGTCTCCTGTCTGTCAGTACGACTGAAGTCATCAAAAACTGACCAATTTCGCTGTGGCTTCAACCTGCGCCTCTTCCCCACGGGTCCCGCGATCTGTCCAGTTTCCGCACTACTCTGTTTCATGTCTGTCCGTCAAGCTATGTCTCCCAGTGCATCCGAACCCTTTTTTCCTCCTGCCGAAAGAACACCATTAGACCGCAACACGTTCATCAGCATTTCTGCGGACTGTTTTATCACGTATCGGCCTTGACCGGATTTCTCCGCTGGCCATTCCTTCTGCATTGGAGCAGCCACTTCAGCCGCAGCATCACAAATCCCAGACCACCTGATCCAGACATTGGGCAGATGGTCCAGCAACTGCTACCGACTTTACATAAGAACATCAGAAACTTCCTTGCATCATGCTTTTCAACGGCTAGCCTCCTAATTCTCATGGCGCCACCCTGTTTAATTCTGGACTCACTGTGCGAACACTCAAACACTTTTTAACGGCTGTCTATTCGTCATTGCAAGTCAGCCTCATTTTATTGCATTATGACTCACACGTTACATGTCTCGTCGTGTTTCATGTCTGTGTTCTGTCACCTAACGTTCCTACATGTACGTTGTTTCCACCTGGGCTCGCACAGTTTACCTGTCCCCCAGGACCCCCTCCCCCCAAGCCGTATCATCACCACGGTGATCCCTTGGGTGCGAGAACCTTGTCTTCGTTCCATGTTTCCACCCGGGCTCGCACAGTTTACCTGTCCCCCGAGACCCCCTCCCCACCAAGCCGTATCACCACCGCAGTGATCTCTTGGGCGCGAGAACCTTGTCTTCTTCCATCCATGTTTCCATCTGGGCTCATACAGTTTACCCTGTCCCCCAGGACCCCTCCCCAAGCCGTATCATCACCACGGTGTCCCTTGGGTGCGAGAACCTTGTCTTCGTTCCATGTTTCCACCCGGGCTCACACAGTTTACCTGTTCCCAGGACCCCCTCCCCCCAAGCCGTATCGCCACTGCGGTGATCCTTGAGTGCAAGAACCTCGTCTCCGTTCATCATGTTTCCACCTGGGCTCGTACAGTTTACCTGTCCCCCAGGACCCCCTCCCCCCAGGCCGTATCACCACCCCCGGTGTTCCCCTGGGTGCGAGAACCCCTTTACTAACATCATTCTCAATTTCTTCCCTCCTTTTGGGGTCACTTCAGTCATGCTTCCTTCGTTTGGGCTTTGGATTCCATCCTGACCCCCATTTCTCGGGAATTCCAATCCTTTACCACATTGCGGCCTCTCAGGATGGATTCATGCTCAAGGTCATTCAGACCTTGACCCCAAGGTCACCTATGACCGTTGCTCGGTTGCTTGACTGAAGGGGCCCTCTCCAATATATTGTGCTCATATTTTTCGTAGGTTAGTTTGCTACTTCTATTTGACTGTTTTGTATTGTAAGTTTTGATAGTACTTAGTGTGAGATCAGCGAGGCACTAGTTATATGCCCTTTACTGCTTTATATTTGCCGTTTCATTTTGTCCTTTATTCTATACTTTGTTGGCGTTTCCATTTTCCTTTTTGCAATAAACCCTCCTGTCTTTCCCTCAACTTAGCGGTGGTGTGTTCACAAATGTCATTTTATTGCTGATAAGTGCAAGTTATAAAAGCTAAAAAAAGGGGGGAATTTGTCACACTCATCTGTAATACCGCTTTATATAAGGTAAAAGTAAACATATACGACGACTACATGCAAAACCTAATTAAACGGTAAATAATGCCGAATAAATAATGTATTTCTTACAACTCAGTCTGTCCTATTGAGAACCCTTCTATCCTAAACTTTGTGTTGGCTTTTTCTAAAATCATGCAAATATTTGCCAAAGTGAGTTGTTTATAGTGGCCTTACTTGATATAAAATCACGAAAAGGTCCCAGCAGTTATACCACATTCGTTAGGTCACATTAACGGAACATGAGATATGAATGTACGCAGTTTTATTTTTGTTTATGTTTATAATTAAACACTTTTATGTAATTCTTTTAGCTGTAAACATTTTTAACTTTACTAAGTACGTCTATCAAGCATATCTCGTATGCACTGAAAAAATAAATGCGTACAAATTAGCAGTCAAAGCCCATACGGCTGTACATGTATTAGTTATAAAATGACATACAAAATATACAATATGGCGTTATACCAAAGAATTTGAATGATACAATGTAACAAAATTACCAGGTCTCATAAACATCTTCAAGAAAGATTATCTTGTACCGCGAATATAAGTAATTAGTGATCGTACCAGTGTCCGGAATGGATAAGCGTGCCCTGCTAGCATGCTACACCCGTTAAATTTCCTGAAAGTACTACGGCTCGGGCATCATCAATATTTCGACCATGACCACCATCCCTTAGGCAGGCAATAAATCGTGATATTGCTCTAGCTCTCATGTGTTATAATTTGTATTACACCGAACAAGCAAACATGCAAAGACACAAAACACAAAGACTTCTTCGAATACAGTTTGCCATTCTGAGTCTGGACCTCAGCGTAAAATGGTTCATTGCCGAGTCTGAGGTTGCCGCTAAAAGTTTGCCGATCTCCTCGGTGGCGTATCCAAATTTGTTGCTTGCATAGTCGCTGAACACAGAAATTGCTTGCCTTGTTGCCATTTTCGTTCGTTTGCTGTTTACTTTCATCAAAATATCGTCTAACTGTGCCGGTGACAGCTCTGCTTGACGTTTCGCATCCATAGTTGCCGACTGCACGTACAAGCGTACGACAATTTGTTATGCACAGAAAGGATGCGCAGTAAGTAAAATGATGTCATCCATGTAATATCAAATGCAGAGGGCATCATCACGTTCTTTTACATGTCACGTGAGTCGTGTTTAACCAATGGCAGTACATGCTGAATGAGTGAGGTGTAATAATTAAATAATAACACACGCCAGCAAGGGCAATATCACGATTTGCTGCTCGCCCAAGGGATGGTGCTCATGACGGTAATTTTGATGATGCCCGAGCCGAAGGCAAGGGTATCATCAATATTACCACTCCACGATATGGTTCCAGAGCTGTTTTAATGAAATCGTTGAAATTCCAGATATCTCTAATATTTGTCCGATATATTAAAGTTATGTGCCCGAAGGGCCACCGAAAAATGAAACTGAATGATGAAACCCATGTCTGGTACGATGTGTTTTTGGCAAGCATAACCACGTGTTGTAATTCAAAACACACTGATCCCTTCTATTGAGCATTTCAAAAGCATGTTGACTTACCATCACCAAAGTCAAATACAGGGTGACCCCCCCCATGAATCCACCGCCCGCCAGCCCGAAGAAAGTGACCAATCACTATAACATGTTGGTCAAACATATGCGCTCTAGTATACAAAGAGTAAAGCTAACCAGACTGTGGTCAGATCTTATCACTCAAAAATGAAATACTTCTATGCAAAGTACTTGGATAAGTATAAAAACTCTGAAAAAAAATTGTCAATCAGTTATAATTTGCATTAGATGAAGTACATAGGGAAAATGTACAGCTAGAAACCGATTACAGTATTTTACATGTATATATGAAATTTGGAATATAGAAAAAAAAATACCATTTGACTTAAAATTCGGCAACGTCTAACACGCTTACAACTAGGTTATCGCTAAATGTCTGAATTTAAATACAAAACAACACAAGAATGTCGGCATTGACTTTTTAAAAAACCTTCGAAGTAAATGTCTCTCAAATATATCTCATATTCGCTGCGACATAAAAGAGTATTGGCCTTGTACATAATCTGATAAGAGGGAAAACGTAAAAGTACGAGACAAGAAGTATAACCCCGGATTACAAAGTCACTCAAATTTATGTTTCAAATTCTGTTCACTGGCCAAGGAACTTCATGACTATACGTGTTGCTGTCAATCATTACCTAAGACCCGATTGAAAATCGAAACAGCTGAATATTAATATCACTCTCATTTAATGGAAGTCAAGCATTTGATTAATGCTACCTAATATGTAAAATATGTTATGGCATCGGTGTAAATTATACACAAAACACGCGAGTAGAATGACAATACTTCAATGCCAAGAAAACAAACCATTTAATCGTGGAGATGCCATTAACTATTCACATCTTATCTCCATGTGACCTATTATCGACGGGTATCGATATTAATACGTCGACAGGTGTCGATATAATAAGTCACTCAAATTTATGTTTCAAATTCTGTTCACAGGCCAAGGAACTTCATGACTATACGTGTTGCTGTCAATCATTACCTAAGACCCGTGATCTCCATTGACCTATTGTCGACAGGTATCGATATTAATACGTCCGTTTTTGTTCTATTTGATGGGATAATTTCCGTTTTAATATCAACAATTATCTTACCATTTAGTTTATGCAATTTACAGAAGTTTTTTTTTCTATGAACACTCGCTTGGCGTGTATGATGATAACATCGCAAACATTATAGATAATTACTTTGTACCTATTTGAAGAACAATCGTAAACCTTCAAGAATTAGAAAATGGTAGATATATAACAATGTTTCAAATAACATGCTTTTATCGAAAGAGGGGTGAACGTGTTGCCAACCCTGTGAGATTGTGAACTGCCTTAAAATAGGGTTTCACTTTGAAGACGGGCTGTTCACAACTTTGACTCAATACGGCATGAAAAGGCACAGAACTCGCATAAGAGTGTGGTTGAAATTTCGTTCCCTTTATAATGGATATGGTATAGATTTACCTTTAGTAGAATTTTAGTGCATTGAAAGAGAATCACAGTTGGACATAGAGAATTACTTGACTCGATTTGACCAAATTCCTGTATTATAGTTGTTATCCTAAAGTTCTTCTTTTCGATAGAGTCACCTATTACTCCTTTGTAAAAGTGTATTGTTTCTCTGTTATATTGAAGCACAGCTTCCAAAAGTCATCGCGTACGTTTGCCTCGTATGGCAATTCAAATGTCAAAACCGCGGTGCTGATTTAATGTTGTAGAAGTCCTCTTAAATTACGTGTTTTGAACCTTTAGTCCCGCAGGTTTACATCCATACCTTTCAAATATTTGTTTGCTACGTTCGCATATAGTGCAGCAATAAAAAACTCCAAACGTATTAATATCTTCCTTCTTTATAAGATTTGTATTTTCAAGTACTTTAACGTTGCCGAACTTAGTGTGTTGTTCCACAACTTTATTTTGACCGCATTTTTTCTTGGAACTTTCCCAATGGCATCAATCATGACATGCACTTTTTCACTTGTTGAGCTGTTTTCTGACGACAGGCACGAGTCGATATTTATTTCTTGTAATGCCGCCTTTGTCAACAAAGTATACCATCCCTCAGTTAAAAATTGGGTGTCTGGAATTCCAATTTCTTATGTAAATGTGAGAGAGACGGGTCATAAGAGAGCAAACACTAAAAAATCGTTTGAAATGATCAATGTCCATGTTAGCGCTAAGCGACTTATCAGTCAAGTGCAAAATATTGACATCTTTGTCTTTGAGTTGCGATAGCAGCTCCAGAAAGTCTTCAGGCGTGTCAAAACAACTGTCTAAAGTTAAATCTTCTGTTTGTTGAGAGGCTATAAATTCTAAAAGTTGAGTTATATCACTACACTTCACATGGAGCGATGCGACCGCATTAATTCTGCTTGTATTGCTGTTTTCAGAATCCTCCGTTCGTTTCGAGGCGGAAAATGTACATTTGCGGTCTTTTCCGTTCAAGAAAATGCTTCCTAAATCCCAGCCATGCTTGTAAAACATATTTCCTGTGCTCGTTAACATTGTTTTCGTACTTACATCGAAACAGGAATTTAAATCATCATTCCCTTTGATCGAAATAACGCATTTTTTTAAACATATGTAAAGAGCGAAACTGTCTAATATAAATGAAATCAAGCGACTATCGAAACATTTCACGGCGACCGACCTTAGCGCAGGGACGTTCGACAACGTTTCTATAGAAGCAATTAGCTTTTCACGTAATGTATACTTACTATCTGTGACTCTATTGTGCACTGAATGTACGTCTGCCTCTGGATGTAAATAGTCTAAGTTTACATTAAAATGCATCTGACACGCTGTCAAATATTTAAGGAATGCGATAAATACATTAACCTGATTTGACGAACACTACTGTAAAATTGTTGTGTGAAGTGTACCGATATATCTCCTTCGAAGGGAGATAGTGATTTAAATATTTGCCCATGTTTTTGCATTTGATCAGCGTTGGCCTTTTTAAAGTAAATTGTGAGATTTTTCAATGTTGAGTTGGATTCAGCCAACACTTTTGCGATCGATGTAGGATTGACATCGACATGACATGGAATAGTAAGGAACAGCTCCGGGGAATGGCTTTTGCACAACATGGCATGATATTGTCTGAATCTGTACTTGCCGTCATAATTTTTGATAGAATATTGAGAAAATATTCGTCCGTAAATTCTTCGACTTGTTTTTTACACGTAAAAATTACCGCGGGAAAGAGAATTTCGTATTTACCCTAATTTATTTAACTTCTCTACAACTCCTCGCGGTTAGTCTCGTACAAATTTATCACATGATGTGCAATAAGGAAACTATCAATGTCTGTTATCTTAAGCGGATGATGGTTTTCGCTCTTTGATATACTTTCAATTTTTTCAAAATTTTCTTTCCCAATATTGCAGAGGTCGTGAACTCTACATAATCGTTCTTGCTCAAGATTCTCCATCTTCTCACGTGTCTCCATTACTTAAATTTCTCAAGAATTTCACAAGCACATTGTTGAAATTGCTCTGACACAGATAAACTGCTGTCCCCTGTAAAATAATCGAAAAAGGGTATAACGGAATGGGGTATTGATATTTATACTGTCTACAGTTTGGGAACTTACAAAATTTATTCATTTTTATCAAAATAAAGAAATAAAATCCCTGCTACGACGTTACTCGGGTTTTTATTAAGCGACAAGCTCTATCCAAAACAGCGGCCATAGTGATACAGATGGCGCTCTAGAAACAGAGTTGTTTCTATGGATTTTTATTTTAACTGTTTCCCAATAACTACGGTTCGGATTCTTCTCTGATTCTCATAACTTTACGGAATTGGGTCGGTCTTTTATTCACATATTATCACAACAGATTCATTAGCGTAGGCTGTTAAGCCTCGTCAAGTGAAGATATTTACTGTATTGAATTGATTCTCGAGCTGGTCTTCTGATAATTATAAAAATTGACTAAATACTTTTAAAATTCGTCCTATAATATACTCGCTTTAACATTTATTCAGTAATCAAGTTGGATAAGTGTTGCCGCAAATGACATTGACGGTTGCCCGTGTGAAGAAGGTGGACTGTGTGTTGACATCATGTCGATGCAGATTCACCAGATTCACACTGTAGTAATCCCACCTTTGTCCTCTACTGTACACAAGGATTTAAATGTTTTCCAGTCTCTACAGATATCAGACTGTGAAGCTATTGAATGTTTGCTTTTTGCACATGCCGAACCTAAATTGTGGGAAATCAAAAGCAAGTTTTAAGCAACATTTTATGTAATATTGTCCTTTAGAGATTCATACCTGTTAAAAATTCGTATTTTCATCGTATAAAATGTTTGGCTAAGGTTGGCATTCTGTTTCATGCATTTATTGCTGCTAAAGATCCAATGAAATACCATATGATTTACACATGTAAACATAACATACATTGCAACAATTAAATGATTTCTTTTCTTGGTGTGAGACTTAACCTTCATGGCGTACCTTCTTGAGTCAAAAGTACTCCAGCTATTCATATTCATATTCTTAAACTTATAGCGGAAATATTTTGTGATGGTAATGTTAATTCCAAATCTTTATAGCAAGACACTACTATCTAGAATTGGAAATTAAATATTAAATTGCTGTGAAAAGATAGAGTAGAAAAGGCCTAATACCAAAAATAACTGAAAATTGACAACTGTACTGCTACACCAATCTGACAAGCACTATAACCCTTCTTTGTTAATATCAATAAATATCTGTTATAAAAACATGAAAAGCGAAAGCAGCAGCAGCAGCAGCAGCAGCAGCAGTAATAATTGTTGTTGTTGTTGTAATTTTTTCCGTTAACGTTTTGTATTTTTGTATACTATGTACATGGGGAAAGTGTTATAAATTAATAGCGAGCGCAGCGAGAGCGGCCGAAGGCCGCTCGCGAAGCGAGCATTAAGACTAACGCGTGTACACTAGAATGGAATCTCTATATACCTACGAGTTTTGAAAAGAGAGCACTTTCATGGAGGCGGCCATTTTGAAAACGTTTACACGGATTGCGTGAAATTAAAGATATTATCTACCACAAATCCTACTCGACAATGTGTATTTCCGACAAAAGAATCTCTCTGTTCCAAAGAAAGTGTGAAATTTCGTTCAAAATGACTATTTTCGATCACTTTTGAAAGCCCGGTTCGATCATCACTAGGCGCCGCCATTTTGAAACAAGCCAACTCTCGCGAGAACGAACGGTCAACTCACGCGAGAATTAAAAATAGTGTGCTGAGACTACCGACGGGAATATAGTACGTGCTTTGCATTAGACTGCCTCTGTTTCCCCTCCTGTTACAATAAACTGATCGGAAACATGTAATTTACCAGTTTTAAATAATTTTCGTTAGTGAACTTTGCATTTCCGAGTTAAATTGCTATAATAATCTATAAATGTTATTCTAGAAAACAATTGACAGCAAATGCAATTCAACCTCAATGGCCAAAATATGCATCATGCATCAAACACAGAAATTAGCATGATATTGCCTGAAAACATCAATGACGATATACCCTACGCTGCGCTCGCTCTCAGGTCAGACCTGTTACATATTAATGTAATAACACATGTACATAATTCTGGTTGTCATCCTTTAAAATAAATGGGCATTATAACATACCTACCTGGAATCCGGCAATCTAATTGGCTGGACCAAGGGTTTATATTCTTAACAAGAAGACCTACGCGCTGAATAGCATTTTTGAACTCATACAACTTCGAACTCTAGCTTCAGAGCGCATGTCGAACAAGTCTGCGACTTGAAATCGATTTTGATTGACAAAATTTTAATCTGGTGCAGCTGGATGAACTCACAAATGAAGAGTTTGAGTAAGCAGCGACAACTATATAACAACAACATAATTTTTTAAAGTTCTTTTTTAGCATTTTTTCCACTAAAATTCTTCAAGTTTGATGTGTAATCGCTATATTGCTGCGTTGCGTTACCATATTTTATCATATACCTATGCCCTGTATTGTGTCTGTACTGAGTTCAGTGATATGATTTATCATGTTGATTTGCATGTCAATAAAGTGATACGCCTTGTTGATTTGCATATGAAAGGAATGATCAGCGCGTCTTTCTTTCATTCAATTGAATATTTGCATATGAAAAAGTGATACGACCTGTTGATTTACATAACAAAGCCTGATACGGCCTGTTGATTTGCATACCGGACTACTTACATGGTGGCGCCCTAATCAAAACAAAGTATGGTGCCCGTCTATGATTTCGACTTTGACAAAGTTTGACTACGATATCATGTCCGATCTCCAAAAGTAGCAGGGTTTTGAAGCATAGGGAAATGCGGGGTAACTAAATAAAACACGTGTCGATATCGGATCAACCTGCTAGTAGTGCTACCAATTTGAACAAATTAAAGAGCAGAGCATCATCACCGTACGGGCACTGACAGATCGATGACAGACCAGCTGTTCCGTCCGTGCATAAGCACAGACGCGCAGACGACAAGCAAATCAGACATGTCGGAGGACCGGCAAATTCAAAAGCACAACTTTCAAAAATATCGTGTATTCATGGTAAATGCGTTCTGGAAAATAATACCAAACACAACACTTGCATGTACCGTACCGATTCGGTAGATATCCTACATGTTTGATGACAGAGTTCAAGCATTTCTCTGCTCAACCGTAAAATAACTGGCAATGAGCCAGCTGATAGATTACGTCAGACGCTAGTATATCAATCCGCCTTAGCAAGATGACGCAAACAAATGTAGTCCATCAAGAAAACCACAGTGAAACGTATCATATTTAATATATGAGACTTATCCGTTCAATAACGTGGGCATAGGTATATGATAAAGAGGTTATCCCTCGATATCACCTCTTGGTAGGGTCATATTGCTGCTCGTGCGGTTGTGGGCCGCATCACACTCGTCTGCGACTCGTGTGATTCGGCCCACAACCGCACTTGCAGCAATACGACCCCACCAAGAGATGATATCGAGGGATAACCTCATATTATCATATACCCATGGCCGTATCCGTGTCTCCTCTGACGCGTCGTGACGTGGAACGTAAACATCAGTCTGATACTGCACGTTACACGTCATCAATTGTTGTTAAAAGTTGATGTTTACAATCTGTTGTATTTCGCGCTACTTCATCGTCCCTGTTCACGTCAGCCATGTTTCAGCAAGAGTTATTAAAGTGAATTCAAACTTACAATATTGTCCGTGTAATAATTATCCACCAGAACACCGGAACGGTGACCAGAATAAGTAAATTTGCTCCATTCCTTTTCTGAACTGCGGTAAATTGCGCTGAAATAATCCTATTTAGACTGTATACACTCGACACGATGCGATCGACGACTTGATCAGCTGTTGTAAACAAACATGTATCAATGCGCTCAGACCAGCGGCAGAAAATAAAACATAGTCCCTTCGAAAGCCTGACAAAAACTAATAAAATTTCTTTATTTTTAATTACCTTTTACATAAATATACGGTCATGGGCATATGATAAATCGGTTATCCCACGATATCAGCACTTGGTCGGGACGTATTGCCACTCGTGAGGGTGCGCGCCGCATCACACTCGTCTTCGACTCGTGTGATGCGGCTCGCACCCTCACTCGTGGCAATACGTCCCAACCAAGTGCTGATATCGTGGGATAACCTCATATTATGGAATCAACGTTGCACGCGCGCGTTCTTGTATGGAATCAATTGTGCACGCTGGCGCGTTCTGAAACGTTTTATTCGGCTTTGTGTTGATCAGGCTTGGCTCCTGAAACCCTCATTCCAACTTCGGTCCCAAATAAAGATATTGTCCACTTGTACTAAGCCGCCGTTCTCAATCCCAGGTTCGCACATTAATGGGTGCTCCACGCGCACCCTGTCAACATAGTATGTTTTCATTGTTTTGCGTCAAACACCGCTATTTTAGTAGCTTTGCAAACATAAACTACTAGTGTGACGCTTGCCGACCGATGCGGACACAGTCCGCGACCATCAAAATATCACAACAAGTCGGTATACTAGTATGCATAAAAACACGATCTTCATCGCTCGAATATCTCAAATTCTTAGAACTATATGTTATTATGAAATTTGAAAACATCGATGTCGAAGTAACATAAAACGAGTATTTTCTGAAGATAAACCGTGACCCAATAAATTCAACAAGCCAATGTAAAACTTTTATGAGGCCAAGATGGCTGTCGGGAGTCAGAAAACAAGTCCAGATTATCGTGTATTACATTATTTGCCATTTTGTGTTGCGAGACTTCGTTCGGATTGGAACCAAAAAAGTAAAAAGAATCAGATGCATTTCCAAAATTCGGATAGGAAATATCGTAAATTCCCCATACCTAGTGAACTTTGACCGATATGCAGATCAGACCTTCATCGCATCGGTTATCGATATAATGGCACTTGCACACGTGGATATAGCTGTAGGTCCATAGCTGTGGTGTTTTCGGAGGGGAATTCTGCCGTTTTACGGGCTGATTTTGACTTTTACTTTTTGGTCAAAAACGTAAAAGTCAAAACCAGCCCGTAAAGGGCAGAAATCCCGTCCGGAAACACAACAGCTAACGTAGATACGTCATACCCTCGAAGTGACGACGGAACAAAGCAGGGGAAGTCAAATAAACATTTGGTTTATTAGGAGACTCATGAAGGTACAAACGACCCTGGACACTACACACGGATACCGTACCGCTTCACACCTCTGCACCGGGGTATTGAACATGTCTTGATTTATCATTCTGAGCACGGTCCCATAGAGGGACCGTGTTCTGAGTTTAGCATCATTAGTTTGGCCACGTGGTAGAGGGACCGTGGTTTGGCAATGACAACGCGTCTGTCCGACTCCGACTCTATCGAAAGAATTGGGACATCAAAATCCCGGGGGGGGGGGGGTATTCTCAATATTTTCATTCGGGGCTGTGTGGCCCAAGTTTTAAACATCTACCCATGTGTATTGCCAAAAACAGACCCATTGTTAGGGACTTTTTGTCAAAATCAGACCCATAGTTAGGGAATAATGTAGCGAGTAAAAACAAAATAAGCCGATCAGTTGTCAAGTAGAATACTAGCAAACAAAAGTATTAACTGCCCGTGAGCTGCAATGTCATTGAATTTGTTCAAGTTCAAATATTTCCGATAATTTCAGATATTATTTTATTTCTACCAATAAAGTGATATTACCTTGAACTGTCATGAAAATAATTTGTTACAAAACAGTCAGGAATTTTTACATAGTTTAAGTTAATCTTAAATTTCCCACAATTTTCCAATACTTCACATAGTACAATGAAAATAGAGAATACCTTGTCTCAGTGAAGTATATTCAGTCCCATGATATCTATTTGACGGAATCATGTTGGTTTGTAAAAATTCTTATAGGTTTATGCACTGGTTTTACTGACTGTCTTTTTGAAAATTCACTTGAGGCGGCTACATTTGGGTGTGGCACCACTTTATCATTTATCTGATTAACTTACGTATGTGCTCACATTCAGAGGTTCATGTAACTTATACTCATATACTTCTGCATGGAGTAATATTAGTTTGAAAGTAATTTTTTTATAATTCTGACAAAAGTTGCAGCTCAATGGGCGTTAAACTTGCATTGCAACCATGAAAGTATTGCTGTAAAACACTACACTCTCACTCATAAATATAACTACTGTCATAAGTTTCTGTTATTTTATTGCTGTGGATTACCACATTTATTGCCAGCAAAAAGAAACTGCTATTTTCATGAGATATTGTGTCACTATAATAAAAAATCTCTGTTGAAGCTTCAAATTTTCTTAAGGACTCTGTTCAGTTTCTTCGCCTGGGGGAGGGGGCGGTGGACTATTTTACTGCCGCCATCAAAAAGTGGCTGACTCCCTATTCCGAATTTTGAAAACAGGATGACCCCCCCCCCTGTGCTACATTGGTAATACAAAGGTGGAATATAAATTATAATATATATATCATATATTATATTTTAAACAGTCATTATATTTTATATATTATATTTTAAACAGTCATTCTGTGTTTTAATTGTTGACATGTCAGTTGTAAGAGAGGAATTTCAAAGTGTCAATTTTAAAGTTTGAATACAGTATTTTAAATGAGCTGTGAATGTATTTCACACATACAGTTATTGTAGTCATAAAAATGCATCTATTTTCAGAAAACCTGTGACACAAAGGAAAATAGTTGCATCAATGAAAACGAAAAAAATCTCGTCAATTTTCTATTCCTAAAATATGTCACTGTATCAAATATATCTTGTGATATATTTATGCATGTTGCTTTCTCATACTGAATTCTCATAGAGAAAACAGAAAAGTGTCAGGGATTTGTCATGCTTTTCATATGAACTACAGATTTCATAATGGTACAGTTTCACTAAGCAAACATCAAGATATCTCTGACATATATCTCTGATTTATTAAAGTACGGCGCCAGAAGGGCCACTGAAAAATATGAAACATCATTATATCTCTGATATATATGTCTTATATATTTAAGTCATGAGCTGGAAGGGCGTGCTGAAAAATGTCTGATATATTAATTAAGTATTGCCCTCTAAGAGCCCAGGGCCACTGGAAAATATTGGACATACAGATATGATATATCTCTGATATATGTATGTCTGATATATTTAAGTTGGGTGTGCTGAAAATTATGTCCGATTATTAAAGTTACGCACCTGAAGGGCGTGCCCAAAAATGCAACTGAATGATGAAGTTTGCAGCTGACGCGATGCATTTTACGCAATTATGAGGCCGTGTCAAAATCCAAAAACACACTGACCCCTATTGGGCATTTCAGAAACATGGTGACCCCTATTACCAAATCAAAAACAAAGTGACCCCCATGAATCCACCGCCCCCCCCCCCGCCCCCTAGCCGAAGAAAACTGACTAGTCCCTTAATTATCATGCATGCAATGTCTTTATTGCCACTATGCTATATACGCCCATATTTCCACCAGTCAAAAAACAGAAATGGATTTTCACTGTGTAGCCTGAATCAGTTTCTAGAATATGTAAAATCACAATAACTGCACAGTAAGTCCTCTGAGCTGGCTCGGCACAGCACATTTAAAACATCTTTCCGACTATGTGTGACTAGAAGCCATGCCAAGGAAGCCATGCAGACGACAATATGAATGAAATCAAATCCCGATATCTTTCACAGCTTCGTACTGTTTTGTAACATTTGAATGCAAGATCGAGGTTTATTCCCGGGGGTAATTATAACTTAAACTATGGGGATTTCCTGAATAAAAAAACTGGAATTCTAAGGGACGTGACACAAATTACAAGGGGGTCGGGGGGTTAGGCCGGTGCTTTTTGGTGGTGGCTCGCCATTTTTTGCGCAAGCATTTTTGAAGTGTCATAAAATTTTGTGCAAGCCTATAGGGGAGGGTCACCTTTTTATGCATCAAAGCTGAATTGCATGTACATGTATTGAAGAATATGGAATACTGATAAAAGAAAAAATACCTCGTGGCACTTCATTTTCTGCCATTTCCATTTTCGGCGCGCCCTTCGGGCGCAAGTTTAAGGGTATAATAAACAATGTATTGATGATCCAAGCAGCCACATTGAGTTAAGTTGTCATGATTTCTACTTATCCAACTCCTCTATTGTGCATAACTGTCCCCTTTAATGACTCTTTCAATAACAATTTGGGAGATTACTTATTTGATATCATTCTCCCATTGACAATACATTGGGTATAGGTCGGTGTCAAATGTTCATGTTGCTGTATGTACATTTTTTTTATTTTTTGAGGACATTGACAGAATACAAACTATTCAGAATAGTGCAAAATGTCATCAATAACAACTGGAAGCTTCAGGTCTAACAACTTTTGAACAACAATTTAGGATCAGATAACCTATGAGTTATTTGTAGTTTCCTCATAGCCTACAATGTATAGTGAATCAACATTTCGGTGAAATTCCAAAATCAAATTTCTTACTCAACCATGGACTTGAAACCACTGACATTAATACTAATTATTAGGTGAACTTAAATGCATAGATTTACCTAGTTTTGTATTGGAAAAAAATATTCATACTTTCATCATAGACTGCCCTGCATAGTGAATCGACATTTCAGTGAAATTCCAAATCAAATTTCTTGCACAACCATTGACTTGAAACCATCAAGTCTAATCATGAACATTAATACTAATAATTAGGTGTACATAAAAGCACAGATTTTCCTGTTTTTTATTGGAAAAAAATTATTCATGGGCTTTCATTATAGACTGCCATGTATAATAAATCAACATTTCGATGAAATTCCAAAATCAAATTCTTGCACATACATGGACTTGTTACCACTCTAGTCTAATCAAGAACATAAATATCAATAATCAAGCATACATAAATACACAGATTTGCCAAGTTTTGTATTTTAAAAAATTATTCATAGTTTCGTCATAGACTACAATGTATAATTAGATCAACATTTTATGCGATATTCAAAAAACAAAGTTCTTGTACACAGATGCACGTGTTACCACCCTCTTCTAATCAAGTACAATTATGTCAATTATTCAGGGTCTATATATGCACAAATACTGCATATTTTACTTGTGAAAGTTTTTTTTACACTTTTGTCATAGACACATGTATAATGGATCAACATTTTGAGCGAAATTCCAAAATCAAATATCTTGTTCACATGTGCACTTGTAAACAACCCATGCTAATCAAGTATATTTATATCAGTTATTAAACATCTATAGATGAACAGATATTGCTAGTTTTTATATTGGAGAATACACGTTCATAGTTTTCTTATAGACGACTACATGTATAGTAAATCAACATTATTGATGAAATTTAAAAATTATATTGTTGTACACGCATGCACTTTTTACCTGCAACTTCAAGCAAAGTACATTAACATGAATTATCACACACATATGATTTGATATTTTTTGGACAAAGTGTTATATCGGCCACATATTGCCTTCCTTTTGGGAGGGGGACTTCAAAAGTATAGCAAGTCAGAAGGGGTCGTGAACACATTGCAGGTTCGTTGGGTGTTTTGAGTAACAGGGGAGGGTCACTTATTTTCATGCACGGATAAGGGGAGGGTCACTAATTTTTGTGCATGAACTTTTGAAGGGTCACTATTTTTTATGCAGCGGTGTTTCGAAAAACACCGCCCCCTGTAATTTATGTCCAGTCCCTAACCTCAAATGTGGTGAATGCCACTAGCAACAGTACACCTCCCGCGACACCTTAAACACCAAACCCGCCATGGCAGATGACTTTCAGACGCACAGGAACTGACGACATTGGTCTAAGTAACAGTCTTTCAGTGGGGTCAACTTGGGTCATTTTACTGCTCAGAAGATTCTCGATCGAGAGTTGCCTCACCAACTGAGTCACCACATCACCGCATACGCGCATTGCGTATCACGTCGGCGCGGCCGGCCCGAGGGATTGGTCTTGAGGATTTTATACCATTATTCTAATCAATGTAAACAATTTAGGGACGTTCACTGTGTTTCCGACCCATGTTTAGGGATTTTTCCAATGAAAAGTCGACCAATATTTACGGATTTTCCGCGAAAAAGTGACCCATTCGGGCGGCATATACCAGTTCACCTTTCTATGCGAGTACCCCACCCCCGGGATCCAAATTTATCCGGCGTACCATACACATTAGCTCCGCAGGGCAGCTCTGCGCTACTACGCAGAGTTACGTACGTAGGGAGTAGGGTAGAAGCCACAGAACCAAACTAAACGGTCCTTTTCAGACCACCAAAATTTCCAAAAAGAAAGTACACGATAATACATTTTCTTCTTCACGGTTACAAAGATGTAATCGACCTGAATGTAGTCTGATCACGTCTTATCCCAGAAATGCGGCGGGTAGGTACAAAAGCTAGAGAAAGAAACTATAGTATTAAGCACGTCTTTCGACACTCGAAATATTGACACGTATATAATTGATGTTTAGTCACCGTTAGCAGATAACGCGAATACTAATGAACATTAGGTACGCATCCAGCTAAATCGTGTCTTACTTTGCACAAGGTTTGTTGACAGAGATATTCAAATCCCCATCGTCGTACCCTGGGTCGATATTTTCTCTGGTCATGCACAATTACTAACTAAAATTGTCCCGAATCCTTATCTGTTTGAAAAATATGGAGTCATTATGTATTGATCAGGTATTTACCCTGATGCAGAGCATTCCCATTTCATATTTTTTACATAATAAACAAGCAAAACATCGCAATCTCTGGAGCTCTCAGTTCAAGCTACTCGTATGGCGTCTCTTTGCATAATGAGCGTCCTTTCATGTCATCCGGTATTTATAACCAATGGGCGTCTTTAAGCACACTAAAGGGAGGCTATAAACGGTGCGCTTGGGTATTTGGTTGCGAATATAAGACCCCTTTGGTGAACATTAGCATATATGGGTGAAATAATCACCTTGCTTTGCTCTGTGATTATTACCCGCCAAGTATGCTAAATTACAATCCAGAGGTCTTATATCCGCAACCAAATACCCTCGCTTGCCGTTTATAACCTCTAATTCATGAATAATGAGCGTATATAATATCAATTAATTCATGCAGGCATGAACTGTAGTTACGCTTGGTGAGTACAAACACATTATACCTGTGAAGCATAGTGCCTATTCAGCAGTTAAGTTGTACAAGATAGAAATCATAGAGAGCTGCCCGTGTGTAAAGAAAGCAAGGAGGAGCGCTTTTCGGATATGCATAAGCGTTTAGAAAATTTAGATGAAGTACAAGGGGAAAATCTAAATGAAGTTCAAGAAGCAGCAAAATACTATTAGTGATATGGATAAGATATGAGAGAAGACATTTTCATGGTTTTAAGATGTATTGGATATAACAGTGGTAGGAATGTGTGAGAGGTACGATATTTACCTACAGATGACAGAAGTGTGGCTGTGAATTTTATTATGTTGCAATGTTTGATGAAGAATCTTTTCGTCTTCTGATGTGATTCTTAACTGACGCCATGTAAAAGATATCAGAGAAGACATTTTCATGGTTTTATGGTGCATTGCATATTAATAGCCTTATGATGTTATGAGAGATACGATATTTACTGTACCTACAGATGACAGAAGTGTGGCTGTGAACTTTATTATATTGAAATGTTTGGTGAAGAATCTTTTCGTCTTCTGATATGCTTCTTAACTGACGCGACGCCATTGTTGGTCAGTCCTGGTATTACTTAAGGTACATATAATCGCTGATTTGCTAATATTTCTGAAAACCATATATTACTATAAGTACAACGAAGTAATACGTTGCTTAAATTTATGCACATGTCATTCCTCATAAAGAATGGCCAGCTTTTCTGTATCTCCTTTATCTCATTCATATTGTTTGATTGAGCAACAAACTATGCCCTCAGAATGTATTGAAGTTTATCAACTTATTTGTTTTCTAATATACCATTAGGCATTTAATTATTTGTGTTGATATCGATCTCGAAGGACAAACTAAACTTTGATAATTCTTATGATTTAATGGGTAGCACTACCAACATTAATCTTTTTAGGAAGATGACACATGATAAGTGAAGCGTTTTTTGAAGGCAGTATCAGTCACATCAATGTAAGCCCTCTCCTTATTTACTCCTGTTGAGACTTTGGCATTGTAGGTGGCACCTCTAGATTAGGAGTCACCTTTAAACGGATAATATTTAATCACACATATTCTTACAACATATCATGATGGATGGATGAATTGATGCATTGAGGGAGGGAGCGATGGATTGGTGGTCGGGACATGGGATGTTGCAGAAATGTCCGTCCCCACGGGTAGGGGCGGGGTATAGGTCTCTTGGTCTAAGGACAGGGTTCTTCTTGCCATGGTTTATTTTATTTTTGATACGTTTCACTATGATGTGTATTGCCAATAAAGATTTATACTGCCAACCTCTGATGTCTTGGTCTTATGTTAGCACTGGTTTTGTAACGATTTCTTTTTTATGTCACGCATTTGTCCTTTGACAATCTTACGCGAAGTTTTGTCACTGTGTTGCAATCTATTATCTGATGAGCTACCTAATGCGCCAAATCAACAATGGTAAATTACTAATCTGTTGACGCTATCACCAGATTATTGCCGGATTAACTTTGACAATATCAACAACGAACGCATTAGCAAGGTACTCCATCTTTTCGCCTCTGAAATATTCAGAGTCCAATGTTCAGATTCTTGTCAATTTTGTTTAATGTTGCAAATTGGGTGTGGCACGGAGGGATTATTTTAACTTTTCGTTTTCCATGGTATGTTTTATGTTCACGCACTGAATGCAAGGCTTTCGATACTGGAGTCGGTTGCGAAGTGGGTGGGATCATGATGAACAATCTTTCTTACGCTGATGACATGTGTATTGCCACGCCGTCAATTAAAGGCCTCCGCAGATTCATTGACATTTTTGAAAAATACGCTTCTTACCACGATATTATTAAGTATAATTCACAAAATCTACGTGTATTCATTTTAAATCGCCGACTAAACTCTCGATATGAGTCAAGCTGTGTAATGCTTCTCTTGAATTTGTTCCAAGTTTGTTTTTCTGGGCCATATTTTTGACATGTGAATTACGTGACGACGAAGACATTCTAAGGCAACGTACAGCTTTGTGTTGCAGGGGTAATATGCTTCTAAGAAAGTTTCACTCTTGTTTGGTTGATGTTAAATTTGGTATTGTCAATGCTTTTTGCAATAACATTAACTGTAATTACTTATTGCCCGATTTAATGCAAGCGCTATTCGTAGCATCGTTTTTATCTGAATTTTCAATTGATCCCGTGTGCAAGAAAAGTCGAGTATTCTCTCTGTAAACCAGAGACATTTCGAACACGGAAAATTCGGACATCTTGATTTCAACATTACCAGCTTAGCAGCTCGAATGATATTCTCGGAAATAGGACTGGAAAATTAGTCAAGCCGGATATTTTGGCACGGTAGCTAAAAAAAGGAAACCGGCTTTCTTTCTCGGAAAGCACGCAATTTACTGCGTACTACTGATATACAAGAATAAATCCTCCGCTCTTACCCTGGAGACGGACATTTCTGCAATCCCCCATTGGTCAGCAGGGTACATGGATATGTTGATTGAGTATGTATGTATATATGTATGTATGTACGTATGTACGTACGTACGTATGTATGAGTGTGTGTGTGTGTGTGTGTGTGTGTGTGTGTGTGTGTGTGGTGTGTGTGTGTGTGTGTGTGTGTTTGTGTTTATGTATTTATTTACTATAGCTTGTACCATTTTGGGTATGTGATCGATTTATTTAACTTCACCTGTTAATTCCTTGGAGCTTCTTGTTCGTCTGAATAATCATCAAACATAGGGTTCTACTAACAATGATTGGACACTCATGCACCAAATAGCCATAAATCAGCGCTTGATTTCCGATAAATCACTTCCAAATGCGTACATATTCTACATGTTTAGGAGAAACCACATAGTACTCGATCACCATACCTATCATCGCCCATGTACGAAGTCCGAAAGGAGAAATGTGTTGATAGCATACAATTTACAGCAAAAAATGTAACATTGTATCACTGTTACATTCTCAGGTGCAAGGCATAAAGAAATCAATGCTGATGTAATTGCAAAAACATCGTTACCGATGATTGGTACAGCTGCAAATGACGAGCAATAGACATACTCACTCATTGTGTAATACATACATCAGTCATTTAAAGTAGAAGGACCGGTTGCCCAAAAGTAATGAAGTTTTGCAATTGGTTGTCAATCGAATGTGCACACACTCAGGTTATCACTTCAAAACAACTCGACTAGTTAATGTTAAATGATTTGTTCACATTTTGCGTCAAATTCTTGCACCCAAATGGCATGCTTCTGGTAAACGAGTGTTGATAAGACGATAGTATTATTCTTGGACACATCAAATAGCAAGGGGAAGAGGAAGAAAACTTATCGAAGCGCGATGTCGGTATGTGGTACTTGAGTAAACCCCTTTAGATAAGCCGCATTGAAACTGACGTCATGGGAGCTACTTCCTGTATAATAAGTACCTTGTCAGGTAGCTTCAACGTATATTAGTCACGCTAGCCTTAAGCTTATTCTAATTGGTTATCTAATATGCAAACAAAAAATGATTGGCTGCTAAAATATACGACACGCTATTGGAGCGTTCTAAACAAAGGAATTTACTGACTTTAGTAGCATTTTATTTCAAGTTGATTATTGTCGAAAAGACGAGAATCATGGTATGTTTGTTGACTTGCCTTACACATTAGCGACAATTCCTACGCCCATGTACGATACGTATGGCATAGCTCTATGTAATTTATATTCTTGCATCGTAGGTTCAACTGATCTTGTCATTCATTTGAATGGTATACTTTAATGGCATACTTTAATGGACAGGCGCATTCTCATTTCTCTACAGTCATTTTACATTCAAAATGGACAACTTCGACTCCAGAAATTTACTCTCATAAAAGTACGTGTCTCAACAGAAGACCTCTGGCAATGGCAGAACTTTTGGAAGACTCTCTGAACTACCTATTCCTGCGTTTAGATGAACAATTAAAAAGGGATGAGGTGAAGAAGATTAGAGATTTAACGAAAAACTATCCCTTAACTCCAAGAAAGATGGAAAGTTGTAACGACGCCGTCGATATTTTCAATGCACTACTTGAATTAGGTAGTATTACAAAGTCGGATCTGTCATTCCTGGAGGATTTGCTGACTAAAGCGTCAAGGAAGGATCTCATTGATTCATCTGTGATTTCAGACGGACAGAAAGCCAGGGAAGAAAGAGGCCTTTCCTTACAACGAGTAAGTACATTATTATATTATTATTTTTATTTATTATTTTGCACAAAATGATACATAAAACACCACAAAATGAACAAAATTGTGCATGGATTCCACAGAAAAGTCTAAAGACTTATTTACACTTTGGTCCATATGGACAAAAGACTAACAAAACAATGAAAAAAAAGTGAGAAATCCGACAACAGAGAGTAAAACAAGCACTTCCAAAACATAAGTAAAACGGACTAAAACCCTCCGAAAATCACACCAAAGATTAAATGAAATATCCTGATACGATCGACATCAGAATCTTGCAAATGTCGTTGTAACTTTTTTTTAAATTGTAACTGGAATCAATATTCCTTATACTACGTGGAAGGCAATTCCATAACTGCGAACCTGAGTACTGAAAACTTGTTTAAAATAATTTAGCTCCCCCTGGGATAAAACTGAGTTATTGCCAGAACGTGTATTATAGTTGTGGGTGAGGATATTCTATACATTCAATACCTTCACCTTATTACTCCCTCAAATCTTAACACCTTTAAAGCAAAGGAAAGGCTTATTGTCTAATGTGAACACAAAAACTGTTGTGGTCTCGATGGCAGAGAGAGAAGAGAGAGAGAGAGAGAGGAGAGAGAGAGAGAGAGAGAGAGAGGAGAGAGAGAGAGAGAGAGAGAGAGAGAGAGAGAAGGTGGGGGTAGAGACCTCGCTAAGAAATTTGCTATGTACCTACCAAACTCCTATCTCAAGCGCATTATGTCTTTCCTCCCAAGCAGTTGACGCCATTCAACAAGACCATGAAAGAAATATTGAGTTCGCAAAGAAAGCACATCTCGACAATATAAGTGAATACATTGACAATATGAAACAGGACCTGAGTTCGAATCTCAACGCAAAGCAGCAAGTTTCAAACCAAAATGAAACGTAATTTTCTAGTTTCCACGTGGGGATGAAAATAATTAAAAAGGTGAAGAGGGTAAGTTAGTTTTTCGATGTTCTATTTATATTAACAGATGGTACAAAGAAAATGTGTGATGTGACGTTGCCTCACCAATAGACCATCAGCTATGCTATAGACATTCTGCAGATTTAGAAAGAACATTCTAAAAACTAATTTTAATAATAAACATATTTAACTAAATGTTCATTGACCTTAGGCTATATGATATACTGAAAGTATGGGTATCCCTATTTAGCCAAGCTTTTTCAACAATTACACATTCGGAATCAACGGCGCATGAACAAACCAGCAAGAAAAAAAAACATTTATGACAAAACTAAACGACATCTGAAATATGCATCCAAGAAGACGTCCGATATTTTCATTGCCTTAATGCTCGATCCTCTGACAGACCTTCAAATAGACTTGGTATTTTGCTGACTGACCAATGACATAAATATTCTTTTACGACACCGAGCAACAGATTCACAGACTTTGAACTTTTTGTTACAAATTGGTTTAAAAAGAATATTACTCACGTGAGGCACAAATAGTCATATTCTTGATATGCTTCTCATCTGTATTTTTTATTACATTGTAAAAAGATTTGTTCATCATATTATTTCAAAAACTTTAATTTTCTTAAGTATATACCAATCGTCGCATATTGTAAAAAATCAAATCAAATAATGCAGTACAATACTTAAAATATGTTTCCTCTTTATGAATGAAACTGTCGCATTGAAAAACACCTAAGACGAGGAACATCACCTCCTAATATCTACCGGACAAATTCCTTTCAAAGTAAGACCATTGCACATAGCAAAGTGAATGCCAGAGAGAGAGAGAGAGAGAGGAGAGAGAGAGAAGAGAGAGAGAGAAGAGAGAGAGAGAGAGAGAGAGACTCAAGGTTCATGTTTCGTTCAGAATTGCCTTGACCAGATGTGTCATAATCAGGCTTTTTTAACGTTCACTAAGTCTTTTGTGATTCGGAAAGACTTGTGTGCCTTTTTTTTCAGAATACAATTGTTATGAGCGAGAAATTTCGAACTTAACCTAAAGAGGGCGCCTGGCAAGATACACCTATCAGAATAATAAACTCACCTGACGTCATATTTAAATGTGATACCGCATGTGAAGACACACACCCACCATCAAGCTTGATTTTAGATTGATGCAATTTACAACATTACCTGGATTTAACAATAAAATAACAAAAAATGACATGACTGCATATCCTTAACTTTGCGTGTATGTACGGATGGAGCGATAAATGATTAAATCAAATAATTTAGTGGGGACAATGTATGGATGAAGTTAAAGAATAAACAGCATCCTTACACGGCTATTGTGTGACTTGGGCTTATCATTATACCATTTTATTTGTGGATCATTATCTTCAGCATACAGGTATGAATGATCCAACCGTAAACACTCCTATTAAAACTTTGGGATTGTTGCATGTGTTATAGGAAATCTGTCGTACGGGCTAGACTTAGAAAGACCCTCAAACTCCGTAATGCTGGTTCAACAAAATGCTGTGGTGAATGCAACCAATGTAAATTTGTCGCTGAAACCAACACAATTACAAGCACAAATAATGGCAAAGTTCACAATATTATCGGTAAAATCACCTGTAACTCACGCAACTAATGATATGTTATCACCTGCCGAAAATGTCTTCAACAATATGTTGGTGAATTGAAAAAAGAGTTTAAAAGACGCATCTATGAGCATGTGTACACTATTCGCAATAGAAAATCCACTCCGGCCTCCGAACACTTCATCAAACCCGGTCACACCCTTACTCATTTTCAAGTAAGTGGCATTTGTAAAATGCATTCTATTAGCACCCAACTTAGAAGAAAACATAAACTTTCATACATTACTACACTTGAAACGCTGTCACCCATTGGATTCAACCGAAAGAAGGGTGATTCTCTTCTACTTTCCTTTAAGCCCCTCCCCCCCCCCCACTCTCTGTTCTCCAGTTAGGGGGTCTTGTTGCTCCATCTCTTTAACATGTACCTAAGAGTTCCCTGACAATGACATTTCTTTCTCCATCCAGACCTCACACGATCTAGGTTAGTAGAGTCCCTTCTCCATTTTACCTATGTTGACTTTCACATTCTCATTTTATCCCGTATTTACATCATTCCGGTATTTTATTCTGAGTACTGTATTTATTGCTGTATTTTATTCGCTGTGAAGTTTTGTTAGGTTTTGTCATGATTTTACTTTTTGCACATTGAAACAATATGCAAAATACTAAGCCCGCAATCAGCACGTGATGTCAACTCAATAGTAAAAATTCTTGAGTGGTCAAATACAGAAGAAATCTTGCAAATGTAACCGACAGATATTCCTAGAGCACGTATTCTTCTACTTTGTTTAAGGTAAGTGACGAAGAAGGAGATGAACCGATGAAAGTCATCCAAGTTATCAGCAAACCTATCTGTTAGGTTACGGACAGCAAGTTGTCATAAATGATGGCAATGTGAACACCTTCATTACAGATTCAAAAATCTTAGAAACTATTCAAAATTTGAAGAAGAATAAAGTACAACTACAGACTTTTATACATCAGCACAAGATTTACTGTTACTCATTATATTCTAAATAAGCTTTGAAATAGAATTTATGTTACTGACATTTTTCTTCAAGCTGGGGAAAGGGCATTATTTTGTCACTTTACAAGAAAGGAGATATAGGGAAACCTGGAAAATTTAGATGTGTACTATGTTCAGTGATTTAACTTGGGTATCGTGAAAAGGAGTGTTTATTATTGGTCAGAGAAAACAAATAACATCCCAGTAGAACAATATTCTTTTCGTATCGTATTATTTTTATTTTGATCCGTTATATTCCTTGCTATCCTTACGAAAGGGAATCTATTCTATCACATTATACCACACTTTACCTAGCTCCGAAAGAAATATTCATCTTCCTAGGAAATTTTGATGGCCTTCACAATATTTGGTTTGAATGTCGTTTTCATGTGATATCAGTATTTCTCCAGGTATTTTACCTTCCTCTGCACGGTAGCTTAAATCACCCTGTCATCATGCGTCCGGCATTCTTATCAAACAAACATCGGCGCCTTTTTATAAGATGCTATAGTATTAAAATAAAAATATATTTTATATCCACTAAAATGTCAATTTAACCACACATAAGTCCTACCATTTCAACTTTTGCCTGCTTGAATATAAAGGTTATGTACACGTTTTATCCAGAAGAAATAGAAGTATTAGTGAACTAATAAGGTAAGGTACTGAAGCTATATTAGACAAGACTCAGAAATTCTCATTACTTTCGCATATGTTATGCACCGCCGTTGGAAACCGTCAGAAAACAAATTTCGATGTACCACTAATTTTGTGTTCCATTTCCTCAATGTACTTAAACAAGTTGAACGTATATGAAGCATTTGCCCATGAGATCTTGAACTGCAATGTGCCACGGGGACATCTGTAAACTTTGGTCTATCTATCTATCTATCTATCTATCTATCTATCTATCTATCTATCTATCTATCTATCTATCTATCTATCTATCTATCTATCTATCTATCTATCTATCTATCTATCTATCTATCTATGCGTATAGTAATATATGGGATATTATGTACTGCAAAAGTAATAATAAACGATTAGTTTATTTTCCAAATAGAGTGACCGTCTTAATTAAATTAAAAAAAAAATGTACGTGTGAAAAATTGAGGAACATTTTTTCTTTCCTACAACTATTAGTAATGAGTCGATTACGTTTAGGTTCGATGTCTGCTGGCTGTATTTTTGGTTTGATAAGTCTTTCAATATCCAACCTTAAACCTTCACTTTGTACCAAAGGTCTTGACATGTCATCATTGACATGAGAACATGGCGGGGGAGAAGGAGAAGACATATCGATGACTGCAGGTACCATTGCGCCTCCACGACAATGTTGTCATGCTGTCGAGATTGATGGCTTGTAGTAGACCTGGACTGCATTTTTGCAGGTGGCTCCGGTATGCCAATTGTTGTGCTTGCAGCTGTTGCAACTGCTGTGGGCGCGCTTGCTGTAATTGGTCTTCTTCGCTTAGTCCTCTTTGTTTTGTCTGCATTCGATGCAACCCTTGTTGTGTTTGGTGAAGCAATGGTTGAGTTGGTGTATTTCGCTGGTCGTTGCTGCAACCCCTGATGATGTTGTTGTTGGAATGTCTTGGGCTGTTGTGATGTCATTCCTTGCTGCAAGTGCAGTAATTGTTGCTGACGCGGCATTATATGTTGTTGTTGTTGTTGTTGTTGTTGCAAACAGATTGCACATTGCGGTGGCTGGTGATGTCGATTCTTCGGCGGCTGTAGATATTGCAGACTTGACTGTCTTGAACAAACGCAACGCTGTGCCAATCTATGAGGACCTGTTTCAAGTGGAGAAGTCATGACTTTGCATGCTTATTTCTTTAATAGCGTTTACCTTCGTTTGAAATCATTAATGCCATCTCTGAAAGAATTCTCTTTGACATATGAATCCTACAGAGACAAATTGGCACAGTTCCTCTTGATCAGAATATTCGAAGAGATAGTAATATTCATATAAAAATCATACAATATGAATTTTTGTGTATGAATCGTTGTGGTGTTTCATTAGGGTTGAGCTTCCTTTCCTGCACCGCTATACTTATAAACTATCTAATGTGTATTTATTATATTTGTTGTAGCAGTCTACGGCTTGTCACATACGTTCTGGTTAATGTAATTACTACGATGAAATACCACAACAATTTGGTTGATTATATTCACACTGGATATTTATGATATCAATAATAATATTTCTTTGACTTCAAGCCTACTGGACTTGTGAAACGGATGTTATAAATACCATCGCTTTATATATTATGAATAGCAAGATATAGTGGTCGACACTGAATAGAGTGTCTTACATGTTTCCTGATGTTCATCCACAAAGTCGGGTGACAATGCATGTAGACTGATACTGATGGTCGCGTCCTCACTTGGTACTTCATGTTGCATAGCAACACCCAACCCCTGGATGGGAACATTGTGAGATTCCTGGAAAATCGACATTGAAAACATCGACAATTATAATAAGTCTATTCGACATTTATGTACTGCTGATATCGATTCAGTGGGACATGTAGCAACATGATATTCCAATCAACAGCAATCCTTTAAAACACCTCAATCTTGTGGTTAATTGTCATTATTCTAAAATATTTACACTTATCAACGATCGTTATTATTACATACAATATCTTTTTTTATAATTCATACCATTTAGGCCGAAAGGGGCAAACAAAACCATGTATTGTTAATTCATATGTTTACAGTAAAATCTTATGTCATACACAAGAAGTAAATAAGTAAAAAATAAAATGACTTCATAGGACTTCATATGACGAAACCATGAAGCGAATCATTTTTATCTCCCAGAATATTTTTGAACACTGAAACTGCTTTCTGACGGGACGGATACTTCTGAAAAATTAGGTGATACCCTCTGTGCTGATTGAAAAATACATGACCCCTTGCAGTTTTCAAATTTCAGGTGACACCCCCCCCCCCCGATTTTGGCGGCCAACTCCGGGCATAGCTGAACGCTCCCTAACGATAAAACAACACCCTTCCAAGGGTTGTAAATGAGAGGCATACGATTGGAACCCTGTTTAAAAATTGGGACACGAGATACCACTTCCATTCATAAAAACTGTACATGGTAATTAGTTTATCGAGGCAACACACTTTATGAGATCACTGCTATAGAATCACGCACACTTGTGTGTCCCAAGCAGACAGTGTGTCTGGGAGATATGAAATAAACAAGACTTGAACATAGAAGTGTGCATTGTAATGTTACATTGAACACAGAGTGCCAATAGTAAGCTCTCATTTACAGCACAAGATAGAGCTGGCTTTGCATTTGTAAATCACAATGTCTGACTGCATCTAGTGAGTTTAATCAACAGTAAAGTGGCCGTGGGTGTTACTTACGATATGTGATTGGTCACAACAGACGGCTCTGCAACAGAAAGCTGACGAGATAATAGCAATAACAGCTTCTCCAAAGGCCACTGTCCCTAAAAGAGCATCCACCACTAACTTAGTGGCTAAACAAGATAAAACAGACATTATTGCAATACTTTTCGTTATTTTCTCTCCTGTAACAGCCTAGATAGGCAGCACGCTTAACATAGACCGGGGCAATACGCAAGTGCTTACACAAGATGTTGATTAAGTGGATGTAACGCTGCATAGGATTGCACTAATATTTATTTTCTTTCATCCTACTTGTAGCTGTTACAGGAACGAAAGTGACCATATTATTATTGTCGAAATTCCTGCGCTTGCAATATAATTCCACATTTCTTAAAGGCATCCTTAAAAATCGTAAAAGAGTTGCGATAGAAAGTTAGAGAGATGATACAGATAAGAGACTAAGATGACTGACAAAATTTCATCTTTGTGGTATGTCATTTATGTAACTTTTTCTGTTGATATGGTCACGTGCGTTGTAAATGTTGTTGTATGTGCTGAGGCGTATTCTAGATTGACAAGACTCTGTAAGTTACATTTATATAGAGGATAAAACAATATAGGCTGTTTGCTAACATTAATTGTGTTGGAAAGTGACATTTTCCATTAGGAAAACTTCCCATTCCCTTTTGTCAAATCCTTTTCATCACAAGGAGGTAGCATTAAAAACTTACATGATAATATCTCCCGCGATGTATCGCAGAGCACAAGATCGACAACAGCACACATGAAAACAGAGAAGCTGACAACACCGAGAGAACCATTGAAGCTATAAGCTAAACTGTCAAAATCACAAGAAAATAACAACCAGAGTCATTTGTCATTATGAAAGAGTCACAGGGGTCACAAAGACACACTAACCTCACAAGACTGATCATCATGATTACTGCAGTGCATGAGGTACATATACTTGACAAATAAGCTAAATAGCTATTCACAATCCATTTGACACCAGGGATGAAAAATTTTTATGATTTGTCTCATCTATTCGAATCAACATTTTAAAGTACAAATATGTGATGACGTATCTACTATACTGACTGTCTTTTAATTTATCCCTCGAGTATCAGCATTATATCAAAGGCATGTTACCTTTTTGCCTATTTGTCATTTCTGCAGGTCACAGAGAATTGTTTTAAAAGGTAACTTATCAAAACATTCTTTGATAGATCATTTTCTCAAATCAACAAATCAAATTTCATCACCTAAAATGTTTTGCAAAGCCTGTATGAAATTTATCTTGAATAACTACCGTGTGACTAAACTGTCCCTCTTATGGCGTATTGATGAACTAATTTATATCACCATTGACCATGCAATAAATGATGAAATGTAAGTCTCTTTTCTAAACACTTTTGCTCTATATTATTATTCCTGAAGTTAACTCACCGTTGCATTAGTCCTTTTGGATGAAGATGTTATTCCAATAACGCCACTGATCATATACTAGAAATGATAAGGTACGGTTAAAGAGGATCATTATGTAGGGAAGTACAGGGCACCTTATATTGTGTATTTAACAATGGTACTTTGAATACCAAATATTACCGGTTTGAGTGGTGGTCAAGCAATTTCAGGTCCCACGATGGCCTTACAAAACTATTTTACATTTGAGCTAATGGATATAATTTGGTAATGGGCAAAAAATGTGGTGAATTGAACACAATATGTCTTTAACTTTATAAGAAATAACTAAAGCTCGTATCATTTATGTTGTCTTTGTAATCCTTAGCACGTAAAACTGTGTACCTGTTATGAAGTTTGTTACTTACGAAAGAACCACACCATATTCCAAGGCCAATGTAATACAAAGGACACTCAATAATTATTGCTGTTATTCCCAAAGCTATGGCGAGAAGGCCGAGGCCAATCTGACACATGCTCAACCCAGCAATAGTACGTTGATGGAAACCCGGTCTTGTCTCATCGTTAGATGTCGTCCATAGCTGTGATGCGTACATCTGGCACATGAACGTGACCTTGCCGTTGTTGTAGATGTTGATGCTGCATTTTGAAGTGAAATCGGGCAAAATGTCAATCGAAGGTATAAAACACAATAAATTTTGTTTTGTTTGTTTTGTTTGTTATGTTTTCCTCAACAGTAATTCAATCGAGCTGTTAACATGATGCAATGTTATACATCTTGAGAATTTGAAAGTGACTAAAACAGTAAAAAGTACTTGATTGAAAACGATATTACCGCTTGGATTTAAATTTTTAGTCGATTAATGGAAAATATTTTCAATTTTGTTGCATCTTAACTGATTTCTCTAATCGTGGCTTTTGTCTTCTGCTTGTGGACACTCTAGACTGAACATTTCAAGCTCAGATTTCAACAATACTTAATCAGCGTATATTGCAATGTTGCCGAATTCTTGACATAACCCGATGAAAGTCCGTGGAACAGCTTAGACCCGACATATACAGCATTCGAGTATATCCTCAATTGTCTTGTTCTTGTCATGTGACCCACTCCATGTTATGTAATAATATGTCAAAATAGTGTTGACACACTGGCATAATTTACGTGCAAACAGTGACAACTTAGTATACTGGAACGGTTCAATGTGCACGTATCATAATCGCTGTCAAACTGATTCAAAATTACATACAATTGCAGCGATCATTTGAAAATATGAAATTCAAAAGTTCACTGAAACATATTCATGCCTATGTATCAACAAGCTGTCAATACTTTACTATATCACTGTAGCAAACTTATGTTATTGTCCTTCCATTATTTTGACGTTTTCGATTACAGCCAAGCATTTGTCTTTCTCTATAACCTTTTCTATTCACAAATGTTAAAAACCTTTACGTTAGTATCCAATATATTACTACTTCTTTTATTCCCTAGTTTGCTATACTTTGACCAATATACATTATTTTGTATCGTTAATGAACATTCCACTGATATTGCTGAAGTCCTGTTCGTCAGGTAATTATAGTCGTTCTATTGCGATTTATAGTTACTTCATATGAAAACAGGATCCGACAGAAAAAAATACTTAATTTAAATCTAGACGTATTGACAGGATTATTAATAATAAACTTATATGGTTGACGCATTTTGTGGTATTACATGGGTTGGCAAATATTCGAAATTATTAAGACCGGCCCCGGGAACTTTGCATACAATACTAAAAAGCTATCGACATTCAGTATTTACACAAGGGACGTAACCTTTATGTAATCTCTGAAAAATATCACATGAGCGATTGTTCCTCCCACCCTTTTGATATTAACTTGTCGAAACGCACACCTTGCAATCTCCAGTACAATATTTGCACTCGATTCAGTGAAAAATATACAGTCGATTTACAGAACATGCTCTCAAAAATGTGAACTTGATAATGATAAACCCTAAAAAAAATCGATAATGCTTCTTGAAACAAATTTACATTGTCTAGTTGGTAGTACGAAAAGAAATCATTACAGGAGTGCAGCAAATTCTTCCCGATCTGATTCGCAGAAAGTCTGAAGTGAAAGGTTCCAATCATGCATATGTACTTCACACTTACGCAAGCTTCAATTGTTATCTCATTCAACCGTCTCATCTTTCATTCAAACTCCCCTAAAACACTGATATAGCATAGCAATACTAGCTCTCGCAAATACGGTAGCAACGTCTTTCTTTAATGTCTACGATATAGGTGACAAACTTTAAATGTTACACTATGCTATTAGAGTTACAAAGTCTACTGTGCATTTATCAATCGCTTGGGCATCTTAAAAGTGTACATATAATTTAATTTCAGTGGTGATGGATTTAAATGGAGTTTGCAAAGAAGGGCGAGGGAGTGACGCATTGTGTCATCGATAGATCACCATATATTCACGATATAAAGGTACAGAATAAATGTTGATTACAACACAAGCTAAAATATTGGAGTAATTTCTCTACAATGGTCATGGAAAGGTTTAGTACTACATATGGAATCAATGGCTATCAATATTACACAGCCATACTCAGTAATGTGGCATATTAGTTCAAACCTACCTTTCAGGCGTGATACAAGGTCGGTCGACCTTCACACTACTGGCGCCTCTACAGAAAATACGACAGCGTCACAAGATTTCAGCTTGTCATCTTACTGTTTACCATGGCGACCTTATCTAAGTGTTTGTTCCTACTTCTTTTCATTTGTCACAAATTTGATTGCAATCACGACAGTCGGATATTTTATCGTTTACGTATACAGCCTGAGCTAAAATCGCCTTCTTTTTTGATTCCTAAAAAGTTCATCATCGGATTCTCTCTCTCTCTCTCTCTCTCTCTCTCTCTCTCTCTCTCTCTCTCTCTCTCTCTCGCTCTCTCTCTCTCTCTCTCTCTCTCTCTCTCTCTCTCTCTCTCTCTCTCTCCCTCCCTCCATATATATATATATATATATATATATATATATATATATATATATATATATATATATATATATAACATTATTGGAACTATTTTGTGATTATAAGATGAACAGTAAAAGTCACAGAGGGTTTACTCAAAGCATTTAGTAATTATCAATTTTTCTAGTGAAACACATCAAAACTGTAATTATTAAATTAAAGGTTAAAGTAGAATTAAAACCAGATATGAAGTGAATATGCTGACGTGTTTTACAACAGGTCCATTAATAGTAGTGCGCTTCACAGAACAATGAGATATATGTTATCACTATATGTAGCAGTTTTTTCAACATCGCACAGTACTCTCAGAGTTATTCACTAATTACAAAACTTTATTAATATGCAAATGAGCTGTTCATTAACTTGACACTGCTCAATGCTTTATGGGACAATTAGATATCCATCAGATCAACATTTGTAGCACGTTTATTAATTTAATGCTGTAATTTTAGAGTAATGTCACTAATTACAAAGTTCATTAAATATGCAAATAAACCCTGAATTAACTTGACACTGTTCAATGATTCATAGCACAATTAAATATTTATCAAATCAATATCTATAGAACGTTTCACAAAATTTTGGTGCAGAAATTTCAGAGTTATATACCTAATTACAAAGTTTATTAAATATGCAAATGAACCCTTAATTAAATTAACACTACTACTAGCTTTACTACACAGTTAGATATCTGTCGTATCAGTATGTCCAGCAGTTTTCATCACATTTGATGCAGTTATTTCGGAGATATATGACTAATTATAAGACCTCATGAAATATGCAATTGAGCTAATTATTAACTTGACACTGCTCAATGCTTCTCAGTACAATTGGATATTTATCAGATCAACATCTGTAGCAAGTTTCATCAAATTTAATGCTGTAATTTTGGAGTAATATCACTAATTACAAAGTTCATTAAATATGAACCCTTATTAACTTCACACAACTAAGTATCTGCAGCAGATTTCATCACATTTGGTGCAGTTGCTTTGGAGTTATATCACTATTACAAAACTTCAAAAATATGCAAATGACCTATTTGTTAACTTGACACTGCCAAATGCTTCTCAGTACAATTAGATATTTATCAAAACAATATCTGTACCCAATTTCACTGATTGGGTGCCGTACTTTCAGAGTTATATACCTAATTACAAAGTTCATTAAATATGCGAATGAACCTTAATTAATTTCACACTACTAAATGCTTTTCACTACAATTAGACATCAGTCGGATCAGTATCTGCAGCAGATTTCATCGCATTTGGTGAAGTTATATTGGAGTTAAATGACTAATTACAAACCTTCATAAAATATACAAATGAGCTGTTTATTAACTTGACTCTGCCTAATGCTTCGAAGTATAATTAGATATATATCAGATCAATATTTGTTGCAAGTATCATTAAGTTTGGGGCAGGAATTTCAGAGTTATCTCATTAATAACAAAAGTTCATTAAATATGCAAATGAGAAGATAATTGACATGACACTCACAGTTCATCGTAATGTTCTTAGATTGTCATCTTTGAAAAGTTTCATGAAATTTTGTGCAGTATTTCTTGATATATGTCTACACTGTCATTACCGTCTCCATAGGGAAAACCATTGTACGGAAAAAAACCATATTGCATAACTTCATTAATATGCAATGCCACACTAACCAAAATCTAATCAGTTCTTGCAAGTAGCATATGGTACCTGTGAAGCAAATCTGACTTGAATCCGCTCAGGCGTTTTTGACTTATCGTGTAAACAGACAGACAGACACACACACACTAACAACACACACACATGGACAGACAGACAGACATCGCTATGACATTAGCCCACAAAACACGTGAGCTAAAATTGTAGTATTTAAAGCCATCTGCTTTTCAAAAATTGTAAATTTATCCTTTTTGACAATTTTTAAAGGATAATTCATCTCATTGATACACATTCTTGAAAATGTCAAGATTAAAGGTCAAAACTTGATGATTGCTGTATTGTTTAGAGGACCTGGATGCATTTGAAGGTTTTGGGATCATATCTGATTGGTTCTTTACTATTTCAAAGTGCTTCTCTAGGCCAGTCCTTAAAAACATGTTTAGGGGTCATATCTAAGTGTTCCTTTACAAGATTAAGGGACACATCAGGGTGGTCCCGAAAGTTTCAAGGACTCATCCGGGTGGTCCCTGAAAGTTTCAAGGTCACATTAGGATAGTCCTTGAAAGATTCAGGGGCACCTCAGGTTGGTCCCTGAAAGTTTCAAGGACTCATCCGGGTGGTCCCTGAAAGTCTCAAGGTCTCATCATGGTGGTCCCTGGAAGTTCCAGGTCACATCAGAGTGGTCTCTACAAAATCCAGGGACACATCAGGGTGGTCCCTGAATGTTTCAAGGACTCTTCTTGCAATGGCGGTTTTTGAAAGATTCAAGGTCACATTAGGATATCCTTGAAAGATACGGGGACACCTCAGGTTGGTCTCTGAATGTTTCAAGGACTCATAGTCTTAGTCATTGTTCACGCTACAATCACAGGTGCTGACATCATGTCGAGATCGGGAACAGCACTGTCAGTGTCACTCCACAAAGGACAGTGGTAACAGTCATAAAATTCGTCGGAGATATCCAGTATTCCGTTGCGTTCCATGTAGTCCTGTCATTAAATTATCGGGGTAATGGACGTCCTACATTCAGAGTCGGCAACCTTTCCAAACGAAGGAATTAGTGCAGTAGTCAAAATCCATTCGAACATCACGCTGTTTACACACTCGACTTGAAACAATGTAGAGCCTCAAAACGATGTGACCGTGACCTTTAATATGTAAATTAGCAAGGACCATATTAGTTGGTGTACGATTCAGTGTCTCGCTTAATGAGAAAAGTATCATTGACTACATCTCTAAATTAATCATGAATACTGTAACATGCAACCATAGTATTTTAAATGGTGGGAAAACTTTACAGCATAAAAGAGCAACATGTACCTTACCCGGGACCTTACACAATCGCACAATCCTAGATGCCCCTGTAGGTTTAAAATGGAATGTGCCGCATGAACTGATTGTTTGCGAATAATTAATTGTTTACTTTTCAGACCAGCGGCGCGTCGGCTAGTGACAGCATACTTCAACCAGCGAGTAAATTACCATTATCGTCAAGGACTGCTCTTAGTCAACTGAATGTTCAGCCATTGCCCAGTTTATCACATTTATACCGGGAAGAACATGCCTTGTATATCTCGTTGCGTGATAAATATGCAAAGACGTGTTTTGGAGCCGGCTGACCAGTCACACATGGGAGCGATGAGGACGCTGTGTTAAGCCCATACATAATCTTAACTTCGACCGTCATGAATATTGACGCTGTATGTGCAGGAAGTTGGACCAAATCTTTTCAGTGATTCGTCTGCCTGTCAGCTTTACCAAGTAATGCTTGTGAATGCACAAGCTGACGAGCGAAGGTCACATCAGGATAGTCCTTGAAAGGTTCAGGGTCTCACCTGGGTGGTCCCTGAAAGTTTCAAGGATTCATCGGGTGGTCCCTGAAAGTTTCGAGGTCACACCAGGATAGTCCTTGAACGATTCAGGGTCACATCTGGGTGGTCCCTGAAAGTTTCAAGGACTCATCTGGGTGGTCCCTGAAAGTTTTAAGGACTCATCTGGGTGGTCCCTGAAAGTTTCAATGTCACATCAGGATAGTCCTTGAAAGATTCAGGGTCACATCTGGGTGGTCCCTAAAAGTTTCAAGGACTCATCTGGGTGGTCCCTGAAATTTTCAAGGTCATGTCAGTGTGGTCTCTAAAAGATTTAGGGTCTCCTCGGAGTGGTCCCTGAAAGCTGCAAAGACATCTCTGCACAGTCCCTAAAAATTCCAGACAAAAACTGTTGGTTTTTGCCGTTAATATTTTAAGGTTTCAACAGACAGATGATATTGATTACATTTCTTTGCATCTACCAAAAAGACTTCATTTTAGTAGAAGGGCTGAAATAGTTCAGTGATTTTTTAAAATTTTCAAGCATTAATTAGCACACGCACAAGAAAAGGGTAGTTTTATCAAATTTACCAGGTCTCATTTCCTTTATATAAATGTACAAGTCATTTTCTTAACATCTACCAAATCATTTGAAAGAGAGATCACCAAAAAAAATACACTACAGCAGAACTGATTTTGGTAGAGGTAGAAGGCCATTTTACCATCGAAAATTTAAAATTTTATCATGCATCGTTCGGTGAGAAAAGCACATGCCTACAAATCAACCTTGGAAAGGGAATTTATATTTTCACTAAACCTAAACAAAAGTGACAAATCAGTTACATTTAATGGGTTCTCCTTCCTGAGAGTGCGAAAAGCTATCCCTAAATGTGGATGAAACATTGTAATTAAGAAGACATTTTCTATTAGAACAAGAATTACTGATGCCACTTAAACGGTTGTTGACCACAGTTCTGCAAATGTAATCAACAATTTTATTTGTACAGGTGCAATTGCAGCGGAAATTTCTGACCATTTACTAGTTTTTGTCATTTTTAACGATTTCCTTTCAAATGAAAGTGTAAATGTCATAGCAAAGATGATTTATTGAAGCTATAGACATATTACAAACCTGAACTATCAATCATTAATGCATCAATCACTGAGTCTGTCAAACAAAGCATGTTCAATTGCCAAGATTATAAAATCAAAAAATGAACCAACTACAGTGATACCTGATTTATAAAATATTCATATACGTTCTAAGGGTTGCAAAATGACACCAACACATGTCACCTGTTATGGAAAATATTATAAGAACTGGGTAAGAAAAAGAAAGATAGGTGGCAAGAAATAGAAAGGTGAACGTTTGCCACATCATTTAAAAAGTACAGATTTCAAAAGTCATAAATTAAAAGAAGATAAATATTGATAAAACAAGATTTGAAATGTTCCAGAGCAAGCATTGATTGAAACAAACCAATGTTGATTTATCTGTAAAAATGTATAATTCATGGGGCCTTACAGGCATCATTTGTTGGAGTTATAGTTGATAAATACGTTACACGGAAAGCACATATCTCTGATCAGGAGTAAATGCATGTAAAAAAGTGGAATGCTTCAATAATTTAAAAACGACAAATAAAGCTTTCATCTTACCCATTGTTACATATGCAAGTCTTGGGCAGTACGTTTTCATCGATGTTAATCCGATAAATATTGCACAAAATTGTGTGTAGCAATAATTATTACATCCTATGGGTTCCAAATGTTTCATCATCTTTATCCCCTTGTAAGAAAAATGTATAAAAGCTTCACAAATTAGTTTTGCGGATTCCTACAGTACATAAATGTCAAAAATTACTTTTGTGTGTATTCATTTTAGATAACGGCATCACAATATCTCATTCTCATTGAAAGGTTATTTTGAGCTGGTAGATCAATGTTATGATATTGGAGTCAAATTTTAAATTATTATGTCTAGCGATTTTTAAAACATTTAGGTCAGTTACTAACACTTACTGCTATAAATTTGGAAATGCTGGTCTTATTCATATCAACTTGGAGGTATTTTGAGTAAGAAATGCAATTTTGCACACTTTCCTATCAACCTATTACAGTACCAAATCTGAAAAATAAAATTACTCAACGGTATACTACAAACGAATTACTTTTCACATGTAAAATTCATACGTTTTGGTCTGATTTCAAAGTGACACCGAAACTCAAAAAAGTGATATTTCTGTAAATTAACGATAATTGTAAAAAAAAATAGAACAGCACATTCATTTCTGAATATTTGTAAATAAAGGAGCAGGTGCTTGATACAGTGTCTTCGGACGATAGGGCCAGGCAAGCTCTACAGTTTTCTCTTGCATATATTTTTATATTCAATACGTTTTGCTCGTTACGTTTGCGGTCTTTCCCAAAGATGAAAGCATTAAGTAATTATAAAGTCTTCAATTAAAAAGAAGTTACAGAACTGTAAAACGTTCTAGGATACTGACCATGACACATCACATAAAAAGTTAACTGCTGGTATGAATAGAAAATACAAATATCTAATAATAATAAACACTGCCTACCATTACATCATGATAACAAAATAATAATAGTAAATAATACAACTACTAATAATAGTAAACAACACTAATAATACTTATAATAGTAAATAAGCCTAATAATACTAAAAATAGCAAATAACACTAATAATACTAATGATAGTAAATAACACAAATTGTACTAGTAAAATAATATTAAAAAACACAGTAACACTACTAAATAACAGCAAATAATACTACTCGTACAAATAATAGTAAATAACACTAATAATATTAATAATAGTAATAATACTAATAATACTAATAATAGTAAACACGACCTACAATCTTACAATCAACCAGTTATCAAGGAACATGATTGCGACACACTTCTGATAATGGTCACCCAGAAAATAACTTTGTCAATACTTTTGCCACAAATGAAGTCGATATTATCAAACTGTATCATCAAAAATCTAAATAATAACCTGATATACTGATGCATTGAAGTAACTACTTAGTAATTGTGTAAGAGCGTCTCAAGCTGAAGCAAAGTACGTCACGTGACTACCTTTCATTTCGAGTCAACTTAAGCCACAGAAACTAGCCCTGATATTCAAAATATTCGAGTTTGGGTATATTTTCCGTATTACTGTCTTCTTTTCACTGTCTCTATCTTTTGCGGTGTAAAAAATAGTAACCTTCCTCTTTATGATCATTTACTGACTATATGGATTGAAAAGCTTCAATGTCTACTACAGACATATTTTGTAACCACATAGACAAAAATATTAACTATAGACAGACACTGCGTCGATATATCAATCGTGTCCGTGACCGATGTTCCTTTATCACCGAGATTATATCCGTTCGATTATACGGTATTAGGCATGGCTTCATTTTCTACCAAAGGTGATGTCTTGTCATCGTCGACATAGTACTCAGGTGAAGGAGTTGTCGAAGCTTCGTCGCCATCAGCAATTGCTGTTGCGCCCTCTACGTTTGCGAGGTCATGTTGTTGGTACTGTTGGTGCTCTGTGACCTGGCAGCCTTCAGCGAGCTGCAACTGCGGTTGCTGTTGCAGTGGAATGGATCTCTGCGATTGGTCTGTTTCGATGTGTTGTTGTTCGGTGTACTGACTTTGTTGTTTCTCTGTGTGGTGCAACAGCTGAGGGCGTGTGTTCTGTTGTGACCGAGGATGCTGCAGTGGTCGTGGTTGCTCTAATGGCCGTGACTGCTGCAGAGGTCGTCTTGCAGCAGCTGCGGTTGTGGCTGTTGCAGAGGTTGTGTTTGCAGCAATGCTTGTGACTGTTGAAGATGTCGTGTTTGCTGCATTTGTTGCGACAACTGTTGAGGAGTTTCCAATCCCTCTCTGGATTGAGATACTAGTAACTGACGCGATGTATCTCCTTGTTGTCATGCATGAGTTGTGACTGCAGCAACGGTTGGTGTTGTGGTTTTAGAAACAAAAGACATTGCAGTGGCTGTTGCTGGTGGTGGTTCTTCAGCTGGGGTTGTTCCGGAGCAGTAGAATCTGCCATTTGTTGATAGCCTAATACATCCACGTCTCGGGGAGAAGCGCCGGATGTACCTGTACAGATAGTCTGATTTGTTGGTCTGTTGTGATCTGTTAACAATAATTTTAATACCTTTACTTACCAACTCTATAAACGTGGCTGTCAAAATCGTAATACTTATAAACTTAACATACAAAATCGCGAAAACTGTGCCAGAGCTATGGAAAGCAGGATACAAAAAAGTAAAATAACGTTATTGCAGCATTTATATTGATGACATAATGTTTTGCTCAATCAGATTAGGGGAGTATACAAGATTTGCAAATTGTAGTTGCTGAATTACATAACAGTATGTTAAAATTTAAAGGGAAGAAGAAGAAGAAGAAGAAGAAGAAGAAGAAGATTTTGATTTTTCAAATAAACGTTTATTACTAAAAATAGTCTCCTGTACAGACAAGTACATATCAAAACAATTCAAATTTTGAGACAAAAAGCAAAAATGAAATCTGACAAATGCTTTATAGCAAATGATGGTCAATTACTGAAAACACTAAACAAAATTGGACTGTAAAAAATCAGCAAAAACTGCAAAATGGCTATGATACTGATGCTGGAGCGAGACGGAGAGAACTGGTGAAAAGGCAAACAGGTAGCTATATCACTTGCAACATGGGGAAGGAAACCAATAAATCTGAAAAAAAGCACAATTTGTTAATGACAAAAGGCAAGATGCGAGGTGCATGAAAAATCTCCACTGAATAGGAGAAAGCGAAACAAATATCCGAAACAAGAAAAAGTGACAGAAATTTGCGAGGAAATAGGACAGGAAGAAGAAGAAAATTAAAGCTGCAAGCAGCGTTGGCGGGAGCGGCAAGCGGTTGCCATGGTTGAAAGTACTTGCATTGATGATACAATGTGCAAATTTTGAGCTTCCATGTGTTTCATGTGTAGAGAAATCTTTAGACTAGTTGTTAACACATGTGAAAATACATTTATAAGCTCACGCATCTCAATTCCCATGTGAAATGATTGTGAAAAGTATGCTTGACAGAGAGAGCGAACAAGCATTTTAAGTACAATGATGTAGAGCATCATAGCTCATTCTGGAAATTTACCATGTGTCCTATGTGTTGACAAATCCTTTGACTAGTTGTTATAAGTGAAAATTTCCTGTCAAAGATCATTTTTCTCATTTCCCATTTACATGATTTTGAAAAGTGTGTCATAGACAAACGGGAAATAGCATTACAATAAATTTCCACTGATTGTGTGGTCACTTGTCAGCCATACAGACTGATGTGATGACAAGAAAAATAAAAATTTGTCTGTCATCCTCGTGCCCGTCAATTCAGATCCGCCGCGTCAGCCTTTATTCTGCTCATGGGGAAATAATTAAAAAACAAAATAAACACAAAAAACTCGGCGATAGTATATGTATAAAACAGAAGCTTAAAAAAATAATTGACACTTATATTCCATTCAGAACTGTACTCATATGTTACTCTTATATTGCGCTGTCAAAACTGTGCAAATGCTGCAAAGAACTGTTGTTATACACAAATAATTAAGCAACACTGCTGTGCAGTCTGCGTGCATTCCTATGATGTTGTCATGTTTAACTCCGTGTTGTTGATTGAAGAATAAAAAAAAATTACAGTAACAAATTCCTGCCTCACCACATCATTTTATGTCTAGGCGAACCAGCATTTTAAGCCAAATTGATGTATACCATCCTAGCTCATTCTGTAAATTAATATGTGTCCTACGTGTTGATATATCCTTGAACTAGTTGTTATACATGAAAATTTCGTGTCAAAGATCATTTTCCCCATTTCCCATTTACATGACTTTAAAAAGTGTGTGTCATAGACAAATGGGAAATAGTATTACAATAAAAGTCCATTAATTGTGTGGTCACTTGTCAGCCATACAGACTGATGTGATGACAAGAAAAATAAAGTTTTTTTTCTTCCTCTGCGTCCTATTTTCTGCTAATGAGGAAATACATGAAAAAAAAACTGCAAAAAATACATCACGATAGTGCATGTATAAAACAGAACCGTACAAATAATTGACACTAACATTCAGATCAGAACTGTATACATATTTCACTCTTATATTACTCTGTGAAAACTGTGCAAATGCTGCACTTAAACCGCTGAACTGTTGCTGTACAAAAATAATAAAGCAACGCTGCTGTACATTTGTCTCTGCGTGCATCATGATGTTGTCATTTTTTCCTGCGTTGTTGATTGAAGAATGAAAAAGAAACCCGCGTCACCACATAATTTTTGAAATATGTCTAGAATAAGAAAGAAACGTTTTATTTTTCTTGGCGTAGTACTAGTTGTTTTAATGACCTGTACACTATGAATTTCAAAATGTTGGTAGAACAAAAGGGTGTTCTTCAAAACCTGAAAATTCCAAATATTAAAATGCAAAAGTTACTGGCAATAACAAAGTATGGAGTTGTTACTCAGGAAACAAATGCTAAACATCGTGGTAAAAGTTGAAACTACAGTCTCTTTATAAGATTACAAGTTTTGCAGTAAGAAGAGTGGGTAGCTGAACAAATCATAACAGCCTTGAGTACGAATCCTCCTTTTTAAGTGTCAAATAATACTAGTCCTGAGGCAAAAGTTAGGCGTATGCGATGCAGCTATATTTAATAGTTACAAACCTGTAATCGCTATCAATGCTGTACAGCACATGGGGGTATACAAAACGAAGACCGAAGATCACAACGGCACGAAACCTGCTTCTGCATACCAGTTTTTCAAACGAATTAGATATCCATTCTCATAGCAGTTCAAAAGTAAAATACTCTTAGACTTGAGAAATGTGTGCATTATAGACTTTCGATAAATTTGCTTTACGCTTGAATTAGCATGGAGCTTTGGTAGCTCTATGAATTTAACAAGCGATGCTCGGACACTGGCAGCGCACAGCGCATCGATGACACTTGGGTCAGGGGTCATCATCAAAAAGTCAGTGCCTATTCACGGCCAGCTTGATATGAATCATGCCACGGATCGCGAAAATCACGGATCATATGCATATATCCAAATGTTCATGTCTAATACGTAAAGAGAACCCGAAAATATAAAACACATAATGATTTGATATGGAGAAACATCGTTTTGTTTCACTGACGGTCAAGTTAAATGCTCAAATATCGCGACAAGACTTGCACATTTGCACAATATGAATGCGGAAGTACGTCGACTGTACTCTGCGGACGAGCGAGCGCCTTCTCTGAAAATCTGTTACAATATCACGTCACAATACACTGAAATTCTTGCGAATTCATCTTTAAGGAAGCCAATTCACACAAGTTCCTAACGTCAGTACAGATATTTTCTTGTTGGCAGCAATACACCACCAACATTTTCGCCGTTCAGGAGTGCCTTACTCGCTCTACGTTGAAAAAAGCCGTATGCTTTTAACCATGCCGTTCCTAACTTTGCAAATTCCAGTCGACTTTCCTACTCTGATCATAATCTTTCTTTCCATTTCATAGCTTTACTTGCGCTTACAACCTGTGTTAGGGGTGGTTTCTCCCCAATATTGGTGGAGCTGCCTAAAGTCAAAAACGAAAGTTTGCCGTTTTTGCTTAGTTTCACCGTCACTACGATCCTTCAGTGTTGATGATGACACTCACAGGCGTGCTGTTTGCATGGCAGGGCTGTGTGTTACCGGCGTTATACGGCCTCCTACCACATCGTATAACGCCGGTAACACACAGCCCTGTCATGCAGAGCTAGGTATTTGTATAAGTGTAGTTTATGCTATGTTCTGACGTTCTACGGAAGAGAACGTCGGAACGTAGCATAAACTATACTTATACAAACTACCAAGTAAACAGCACGCCTGTGACGACGTTGTACTGCACAGTGCACGGAGCAATCTGTAGGTACATTGTGCGAAAGTTGTCCAACCCAAAACTTAGTAACATCTTAGTCAAATAGTCATGGTAAACATGGGTACTTTTGGTTTGTTAGCTATTTCGTAACAATTTATTCATTACTGTATGTGTTACAAATACGATCTTCTGACGCATAAGGTCGGGGATGCACAGAGATAAAGTATTACTTCTCAAGTTGAATGCAGGACAGCGCGTGGACAGACAAAGTGATGACGTCATCTGCAATTTTCGATCCGCAAGTTTGGATAATATTTGCCTAAATCATGGAGGTAGGAAGACCTACCTCCATGCCTAAATCTTCTCGGCAAACGCTACTTTTTTCTCGCATTTGCGATTTTGCGAGCAGGCAGCGGAAACACTGCCTGCGTCATTGCGAACAAAGGAAGGCCATAACGCACCTTATTTTCAAGCAGGCGATTTATGTTGTTTTTCAGATTTCGTCCATTGAAAATCCTACCAGCACGCGAACGGCAAACAAAGAATTTATTGTATGGCACCTAATGCAGAGTGTTTGGATAACATACACAAGAACGTTCTAAATTACTCATGGAGTTGATCGTTGACACTGAATAGTGACAGTAGTGGTACTTGGAGCAAAAGTTTCTAGCATTGTTGTTTCTGAACGTTGGTGTCACTCAAGTCCACATGCTTAAATATTCAAACCTTGGAATTGAGGAAGTGCATGTTTACTGAGTGTTCCCACTGTAATAAGCTGCGCAAACAAACATTCTGAACAGCTACACTAACAACTGATATGGTCGCACCTAATTAGACCTAGAACAATGGCAAGAGCGTCCAGCTCTGATTAACCATTTTACCTGCAGGCTGTGAGTGACGATTTTGCAGTTCGCCGGCATTGAGTCGATAGCCTGTTATTTCAGCAACAGTGACGCAATACATTTTTCTACAAGTATTTTACTTCTCACTTTACGATTTCAAAATGTTTATGACGAACAGCCTATAATGTTTATCATACCCTTACTTCATAATATTGACATTTTAGTTTCAATTAGATCTCAACGTCACCACGAACTTCATTACACAAGGTGTTGTTTTAATCGATGTGTATCAGCAATTTTGATGTGGTCTTGTTTACATTTTTAATCAGCTACATGCTCTCAGTTACACAACACACCAGGGCCACTCCATGCATGTCAGATAGAGAAACATAAAAAATCACCACACCTTGCAATGTCATATATCTTACTTTTTTATTCGTGATGAACAAGTGAGCGTGCATTCAGACACCTACATACAAAATTACCCGAATAGCTTCATTTATGATCCTTGACACTCACAAAACAGCTGTGTGTAGACCCCAGTAATTGTGGCAGGACCTTGTCCCGCTCTATTTCAGTCAATCACAGCAGTCGGCCACCCCTAAAGTTAGTGGCACGCTCTTCTAAGTACTTCCGTGGCAGTATACTTGACAACGTCATCCTGGCTACAAAACCTGGGCGCTGAAGTTACTATACACAATGGGCCGAGATTAGGGTTCGTGCGACTGCTAGTTGAATTTGACAGCGGGCATTGCAGTCTGTTGTTCCGTCTTTGACTCTCAAGTGTACAAATAACATACATCACTGATCGATCTTGACGAGGTTTTAAACTGCTGCCTTATGAACATTGGGGCGACTTAACCGATCCAAATACCTTTCGCAAACTTGAAAGTGCTCGCACTAAGAAAGATATGAAGTAACATTTCAGTTAAATCTGTGTGTTGGTTTTTGAGAAGAAAATTTTTAGGCAGATCGTCCATGTAGCCGACACGAACACGAAGTGTCTGTTACCGGCTACCAAAAACTATGAAAAATAGTAAAGAATGAGCTACAAAATCACTATCAGTTGTAAGTTGCAGGTAGAATAAGTCTGTGCCTTTGTAAAAAAATACTATAAAAATAGTAGAAAGTGAAGAACCAGCTGAAAGTTAGTTGAGGAGACCTTGACCGCATGTCATTTGCATCTCATTGTCGGCTACATGGACTGTGTAAAAAATTAAGGACTAAATTGCGATTTTCGCTATATCCACTACAGCGAACAAACCTCCTGACTGACCCAAACGCCTTTCGGAAATTAGAAAGAACTACCACTAGGGATTATGAGTGTAAAATTTTAGTTCAATCTGTGTATTGGTTCTGGAGGAAAATATTTTAAAAGATTAAATTACGAGTTTTGCAAAATCAAATATGGCGGCAAAACCATGTGACCTATCCGAATGCCTTTCACAAACCTGAAAGAGATATTACAATAGATGATACATGTAAAATTGCAGTCTACTCGGTGTGTTGGTTCTAGAGAAGAATATTTTTAAAGATTAAATTACGATTTTTTGCACAATCCAATATGGCGGCCAAACCACGTGACCAATCGAAACGCTTTTCGCAAACTTGAAAGAGATCACACTGTAGATGACATTTATTAAATTTTAGTTCAATTGGTGAATTTGTTCTGGAGAAGAAGATTTTTAAAGATTAAATTGTGATTTCAAAAATCCAATATGGCGGCCAAACCACGTGACCGATCGAAATGTCTTTTGCAAACTTAATAGAGATCACTGTAAGGATGACATGAGTAAAATTTTAGCTTAATCGATGTTTCGGTTCTGGAGAAGAAGATTTTTAAAGATTAAATGACTATTTTAGAAAATCCAATATGGTGGCCAAGGTCACGTGACCGCATGCAATTTTATTTGCAAATTCTAGAGACCTTAGGTCATGCTTACTATACAAAAAATTTCAAATCGACTAGACCCCTAGGTCTTCTGGAGAAGCCATTTTTAGGGTTTTGGAAAATCCAATATGGCCACCAGGTCACGTGACCAATCAAAATTTCAAGGGTCAGGTGCACGAGTACTAATTGATACCTACTAGCCCTGCAAATTTTAGAAGTTTTCGTTCAGCCGTTTTAGAGATCTAGGTCGACAAAGAATCGGCAGAAGAAGAAGAAAAAGAGGAAGAAGAGGAAGTAGTAGAACTTGAGCAATAACAATAGGGTCCCAGCCGGTCGGCTTGGGCCCCTAACAATGGGGGTCAACTCCCGTATGGGCTTCAGCTCCTAAATTCTTGTACAGTCATTTGTATGTTCTAGAAAATCTTGTAACCCCTTGTGGACGTAATTCAGAGCCCCTGAGCTAAGAGCTACATTTTTGCCAAATCGGTACTTAGGGACTGGTCAGTTTCTTCAGCCTGGGGGGGGCGGTGGATTCATGGGGGGGGGGGTCCACCCTGTTTTTGACTTTGGTGATAGGGGGGTCACCATGTTTTTGAAATGCCCAATAGGGGGGGTCAGTGTGTTTTTGAATTTTGACACAGGCTCATCATTGCCTAAAATGCTAGTGTCAGCCACAAATTTCATCATTCAGTTGTATTTTTCGGCGCGCCCTTCGGGCGCGTAACTATAATAATCAGTCATATTTTTCAGCACGCCCAACTTTAACATATCAAGCATACATACATCAGAGATATCTGTATGTTCAATATTTTTCAGCGTGCTCTTCAAGCGCATTACTTTAATATATCAGACATATTTCAGCATGCCCTTCAGGTGCATGACTTTAATATACCAGGCATATATATCAGAGATATCAGGATGTTTCATATTTTTCGCGCGCGCCTTCGGGCGCCATACTTGAATAAATCAGAGATATCTTGATGTTTGCTAAGTGAAAGTGTACCATTATGAAATCTGCATTTCAATGAAAAGGATGACAAATTCTGTTCTCTCTATGAGAATTCAGTATGAGAAAGCAACTTGCACAAATATTTCACAATATATATATTTGATAAAGTGACTTATTTTAGAGATAGAAAAATGACAAGATATCTTTCCTTCCATTGATACAATTATTTTCCTTTGTTTCACAGGTTTTCTGTAGAAGATGCTTTTTTATGAACAAAATAACAGTTAAAAAGGCAGTTTTTTGTCATTATTAGCTGTATATATATATATATATATATATATATATATATATATATATATATGACGACATGTCCACCTTTATTTTACCTATATATATATATATATATATATATATATATATAATATATATATATATATAATATATATATATATATATATATATTATGACGTTATGTCCACCTTTTATTTTACCTATGTCGCGCCCCAGGGGGGGGTCACCCTGTTTTCGAAATTGGGAATAGGGGGGGTCACCCTGTTTTCAGAATTTGGAATAGGGGGGGTCAGCCACTTTTTGACGTCGGCAAAAAATAATCCACGCCCCCCCCCCAGGCCGAAGAAACTGACCAGTCCCTTATCACTATATATTTAGAAATCGATCCCTATACTGTAGGCCCTTACTTGGTCGATGATGCTCCATGGTAAATCGGACGAAACGACGTACTGGTTACTAAGTAATCCCATATGTTCTTCCTGTGGAATATTCCGTCGCTCAATAGGCGCACCATGCATCATCTAGGGAAATGTACAATATTGATATCTGTAATATAATTTCTATATCGGATGTGTTGTTTCGATGTAGTGGGCACATTTCAACAAGAGAGACAGAGTGCCTACAATTGATTGATTGATTTGACTGGTTTGCGCTCAGAGAAAAACCGTCACGCTGCTCCATCGTATTTTAACATGATAGGTATAATGAGCAATATGTTGCTAATGGTTAACAGAGCTGGTCGTGGTGTGATCACCAATCTATACACAAGAGGCCGTTTGCGAGGGGCACCACTCGCTGACAGTGCATGGCGCATTGCTGATGCACGCCAACGCAATACAAATACGTAATCGGTTCCATATTTGAAGCAACCTAATCAAGTAGTCAATGTCAACACGCAATAATATGAGAGCGTTGAATTGGGAACTGTTGCTTATAGGGAGATTTTTTATCTTGAACACAAACTGATAACGAGGATATAATATTTCAGAGGGAAACAAATGATAAGTGTACAACAAATATCAACTAGAACAGAACCCCTTTCCAGGATTCGAGTAATGCTGTTTTATAACCCTTTTTCATCGTTTTATTCAGAGAAGCACAAAATAACGGACTTATTCTACACTCTTGTAGTATTTCACGCAAAAGTGAAAGACTTAACTCTTGCTCAAATTCAATGGAGAAGCCAAGCATTTTTTACTAAATCAAAATAAAAATTAGGAGTCCCAATGCAAACTTTGGCACCAGCGAAACAAAGTATCTATCTCTGCCCTATAATTGAAATTCAACATCCTCAGATAAGTCTTCCGAAAAAAAACTTGATATTAAGAAAAATTAAGATGGTGAAATATTGTTTTACTCAAAGCTTTAAAATGAGCCAGCAAGTGGTAGAAAGATATGAACTAGATAAATTTGACAGTCCAAAAATTTGACCCTAAGACGCATTCTATCTTAAACGGTGAACGAAATGAAAACACACTTAAGTAAAAATTAACTTGATTTGAATATGAAAGGAATATACTAGAGCAAAAATAATGCCATTACATAAGGCACCTACTTACTATTGGAGGCGGATCGCAGCAAACAGCTCGGCAACAGAAAGCCGATGAAATAATGGCAATGACAGCCTCAGTGGCAGCCATTAACCCTAAAAGAGATTCAACTACCAAACAGGCGTCCTGTGAAATGGAAGAAGAGATTAAATCCACTCTGAATAGTTTGTATAAAAGTAGTTAAACACGAGGAGTCATGGGCGTAGTCCACCTCAGGCGCGGCTATATTCTATCACCATTGGCGGTGTTGTTAAACAAACACGATCAGGAACTAATTTTGGGTAATTGGATAGTAAAGTTCTGTCGTTTTGATCCGCAAATGTAAGCTCGTCAGGTTTTCTTTTTTGGTTTCTACACTTCTTTTCATGAGTAATTTTTAAGATTGCAACGTTCAGCTAAAGGGCACCTATAAATTTTGAAAAATTTGAAAAATATGAAGATTCAATTATCCCAAATAAGTTCCAATCGTGTTAACAATATAATAATCTGAAGTGTCTTGCAGTGAATTAATGTATACATTCACGCTAATTTTAAAAAGGTTCGGACTGATTGCTTTCTATATTAAGAGATATCAATATTATACATTTAAATGAAGCATAAAACAACAAACAACAACTGTCATAAACAATTTCTGGACAAAAGTTTAAACATAAGAAAAGTGACACCCCTGACCAACAAATTCACTAAAGATTGTATTTATAGGTACTCCTGTTTTGTATACTCTACGCATATACATTAGTTATTTTCACAGAGTACACCATGCCAAAATTCCTACACAATGGCACATATTATCATTAGTGTGTACAGAAACTAATTCCGATGAAACTTCAAAACTTTCTACTTTTTTATAACTTTGAAAAAGCTTTGACGTACGGCAATAAAGTACAGAGCGTGACATTCTGAAAACATCCAGCCTCATAACGCACGCACTATAAAAATAAATTCTTAGGTCAGGTCACAATATCCAATTTTGATGTAAGTGGTGATGTCGAATGAAAATAATATATTTTATTCGGGCAACCAAGGCTTAAATGATTTTCGCGCTGTTTTTACAATTATTCATTTCTCGAACACAATCAAAGTTCATAAGTTTGTAGAAAGACTGTCACATTTCTTTATGCGCTGGGTCACATTGTTTTCGAATACTTACATAATAAAAGTAGTCATCATTGCCATACTCTTCTTGGAATATCATTGCTACACTTGCTGACAAAAGTACAGGCGCAAACAGAGAGGCTGACACCACCGAAAGAACCATGAAAGTTATAATCTGTCAATATAGACCGAAGAATGCTAATCATTGTAGATGATTATATTCACTTTGACTGCATACCAAAATTTTGTAAACAAAATTTCCAACACATTCCTTTTATTTAACACTTTAATTATATCCGTGACATTTTATATAAACGTTGTAATTAGCAATACTGTCATGGATGAATCTATATTGTTATTCAGATATTTTAACTGTTCAAGTAAGTACTACTAGTTTATATCAATTATCGCCCACAATTTTTAAATCAATGTCCATAATCATTATAACTCACCAATCCATTGGTCTTCTTAGATGCAGATATCAGTCCCAGTAAACCGCTGACCATGAACTAGAAATAGTTAGTGATTGATGAGCCGTTATCAAAAAGAAACAAGAGCAATTCCTGCTTCTCATACAACCCTCGATATTAAAGTACAATATTTGATTTTAGTCTTGTTAAGAATAAACTTCTACATGCTCAGTTGAAGAGCCAAGGCACGATCTACAGCCAAACAGTGGAAAATTCGAAGAAGAAGCAATTACTATTTACACTGTTTCATGGTTAGAATACTGGGAAAGTAGCCAAATAATCAAATATTCTAGTTTTAAATAGTCATTCTAATCTACCACTATACGCACGTCAATGTGAGAAGTAGCCCTGCATGTAATTCAATGCTTTGCTTTCGTATGCTTAAAATATACTTTTCACAATTATGAATACTTTTTCGGTCGGCAAGCACATTTTCCTGCATAGAATAACAGTTCCTCACATTGACAAATATGTGTTGGTAAAATGTTATCTCTGCTCAAATTAATTCAGAAGCATTATATTTACTAAATAAATGAGAAACTTTGATCACGAATTATAAAAATTCGTAATGAAATATCAATGAAACAGTCGAAAGATGAAAGAATGTGTGATTCCAAGAATTGCCTAGAGACGCAGCTGTCTTGACTTGATATTAAGGTAACAATCATTACTTACGAAGACGCCACACCATATTCCACAGCCGATTTCAGATGACACACACTCAATAACAATTGCAACTATTCCTAGAGCCACGGTAGTACCACCCAGAAGAAATTGACAAAAACTCAGTGCAGTGATGGTTCGACTGGCAAAGTCTGGTCTTGTACCATTCCTTATCGTAGGTTGGAATTGCTGAGGTGCGTACGTTTGAAGTACCTGTACCTGCGACTGGCTTTGTTCATGTCGCTGTGGTTGCATTGTGACTTATACTCTGAAAAAAAAGTAAAAACAACGAAACGCTTTATTATATGCTCTTCAAGTAATTGCAATCACTAAGATGTTCGCACATGAAAGTGAATAAATTGTTTGCATAGCTCGTGCATCGAAACATACATTTTAAAGGTTTATTATATATGTGCTAAAATAAAAGCAACATTTTGACCTGTCACCGAACAATGAAAGAATAGTGACACTTGGAAAATTTTCTTTTCACCTTGTTCAATTTTTCCTCAAAAACATTCAAAAATCATTGCAATTTCTCCAAGATTTTCAGTATAGTGTGTACATTCTGTAATCATTCTGAGAGGGAGACGCCTCAGCAAAATAAACAACACGGTTTAGGTTTGTCTAAAGTAAGTGTCAAAGGCATATAATATTACAAATATTTATTACTTTCTTCAAAGAAACCGTACCAGAACAAGTCTTCAACAGCCCTGGCCTTACGGTGACATCAATCTGACAATTGTTAATCAAGCTTGACTCAAGCAGACAGCCTGTGTATGAAATAAACAAATAAATTCCTTCGATTTGGCAAACAAAATGGTGAAGAAATGTTTAACTCTGTGCAGTATGCACTGTCCTTCCGTTGATGTGGAGAGACTCTCACAGAAATAGAATGGACTATTTTATTCGCTCATGGTTAGACGTCGCTTATCCGAGAACTTTGTTGTTCGTGGTACTATCTCACTTATAAACATTAACTTAAACTAACCTTAAGCATTAACGATTCCAGTTCTTGAAAACACTTTCTGACGACATCATTAAGGCTTAGTCAAAAGTGGATGAAATACTACAAGGGAGCATAATAAAAAAGCTAGTTGCTTGACCCAAGCGTGAACCCAAACTACTATACAAATTGCATCGAGTGTCCCGTATAAGTTGACACACAGGATTAGAAAAGTTAAATATTAAAAACTAAGTAAAGAAACAGTTTGACAAATGTTACACATCGATCGCACATATACTGACTCCATGGCTTGATGTGAATGTACGATTACCTCAGTGCCTAATTAATATCGATAGTTCAAATACCCCTTTCTATACAGGAGAATTTATGAAACCCTACGCCTTGTTTTCTCAAAATTACAGCGATATCTCCGCGTAAGGTATGCTTACTAAAGGACATGCAACATGTAACATGACATTATGTAATTTTTGCAATGATCATGACATCTCAAATAACCAATGAACTACCACGTTGCAACTATATCCTCTTCACAAAATGTCGGGTTCATATGAACGATGCCTTTTGCACTGATAATGGTGACTTTTCTCGAAATGGTTTCTCATGATACACTTTTCACCAAACCTATTCGTTCATAACAAACATGAGCGCCTTTCCAATATCCACAATTTCGCCATGACAGTACTATCACATATCACAAATGTGAAACACATTACTATAGTTACCAAGGAAACTGTTCGAATAAATGACCACATTTTCTGATATAAAATACATGCGTCACTATACATAGTCTCTGACCTGTAAACTATATGTAATCTTCACCCGTCTAATATGTTAGATGCCGCTCCAATTCTCCTTAAAGCTGTTCTCTGCTGCCGACTCTTTAACCGATGACGTTACAAGTATCCCTATCTTTACGAGTTTGAAAAGAGAACCTTCATGTATTTGTAAATTTTGACACTATCTTTGTTGCAGTAACACTGCAACCATGAATGTTGGCGTATAATGCAAAAATAGTGTAAGATTCCGTTACCCTGTCAGCACGATATACGGTAAGCTGTTAGTGAACATTTTGAATTGAGTGCAACCAATAAAAACAGAAAATTGAGCAAAAACATGCACGATTTTGAACAATTAGAAAAAACATGTGGTGGAGGGTTTTAATTTTGTGAAGGTCATAACACCGCAAACAAATAACCGAATCTGTATCAACCATTATCATTAATTCATTATACATGATATAGGCCAGACAAAACATACGGAAATCACAGACTTCTTTCAAATCTTTTACACAATGATTGAAGAGTGTGATAGTTGCATCGAGATTTAATTATAGTGGTATCATATCAGACTTTATCCATTCCTCACTCAAAAGTAGCGTTTAGAAAAATTACATTTTACTCTGTTTTACCTATATTGCATCGGAGGAATCATCTTTTTTATTCCATATTGAAAATGTTGTAATGCATTGGTTACAAAATGTTGGTAGACAATGATAGACGTTTTAAATTTTAATGCAGGACGTGGTAATCTGGAAAACGTTATACTTAAATTGAGAGTTATTTGGAAGCCATATACATACGACAATTTCTATACGCCGAGAAATTGAAAAGATTCGGGGGTAAATAATTATGGTCTGCTCTTAATCTCCTGATATAGTGTTTTAACTTAACACAAATGGAAGGTACTTCTGATTATGTATATGCATAATCTCGTTTGCATCTTCATTTCACATTTTGAAATATCAAAAGTTGATGTCACTGACATGCATGTTGTATTGTAACACATCAGATGGCCCAAATACATGATGATACTTTAAATGCCCAAATTAGTTTATTTTTCCACCTAAAATATTGTGCAAGTGTACAAGAAATATATCGTGAATAATTGTATTGTGACTTCACTGCCCCCTATAATTGTTATATTTTACTCACCATTGACCATGAAATATATGTGCTTCTTTAGCTAAAGACTTTTGTCACGTATGGATCATATACTGAGAGATATATGGACAGTAGGGGGAACGCTAACATACAAAAAATCTGTACACTACATCTTTGTGCTCGTTATTCAGAATCATATTTCACAGATTTGAATGTTGGTCAAGCAATTGCATATGCTATTGTTTATCTGCGTTGTCAATTGAGGTTTTACTAAAAGAATTTACTTTTGCAAGCAGTACGAGACCAATCTGACGCATGCTCCACCCAGCTATCATCCGTCGAATGAAACCTTGTCTTGTCTCATCGATGGATGTCATTCGTAGCATAAGGCATACGTTTGTAAAATTTGAAACCGAACGTTCCTCTTGTTAATTGTGGTGTGAAAGTCATCTTGCAATAACCAATCGATGGTAAACCAATATATCTACTTCTTGCTGACACAGGTAACCGTTTTATTTCGTTTGTTTCGTTTCTGATTTTTTTTACTTTTGCCGTTCAGTCATGCAACTGAGCTCTCGGCAGAGTGCGTCAGTCTCTGGATCTCAAAATCAACCAAAATAAAGGAATACTGGGCAGTTTTGTGATAACAAAATTTCCCAAAATTAATGTCCAGACATCTCTAAATGTTACAGCTAATGATCTTAAACGAACTATTTTATCATTCACAACAAAGGTTGTCTAGCGAACATTGAATATTCCTGAGTGTGACCTTTGCTACCCTGACAATGCATACAATGGCTGAGATGATGTCATGCAGTGTTTGTGTTATGGTAAGGGGCGTAACCTAAGAAAGTCTTTCTAATATTATATTCTCATGTATACCTTTCTAAAACGTTCGCCTTGCCATTTCCTTCCAAAATATTTGCAAGGACTTCAATGAAAAATGTATGATAGATTTATCTGAAATGGCTCTCACAATGTGAATTTGTAAATGAATCGATGGTGCTGTGGAAGCAAGTTACACTTTATGCTTGGTAGTGCAGAAATATACCATTACTGGTTGCTGGTTTTTGGTAGGCAAGATACGCAGAAATGACGAAGTGAAAGGTTCATGTGCAAGCAACTATGTAGGATTGTTTCACACTGACCAAAATCGTAAATTAGGGTTTCATTCAACCAACTGCCGCACCTCCCATGCGAACTCCACTAAAACACATACCCTGCGTGCTATCTCTTATGTTAACCCCGAGTCAAAATCTGATTACATCTGGTTGCAGCTTATTGTGCATTTTTGCAAAACATGCAACTAACTTCCAAGTTTACATAGCACTTCTGAAGTTTTTAATGTCTTACTGAATTATTAATATGTCACTGTAAGCGTAAAATGCGCACATATTTGCGAAAATAATACATTAGAATGAAATCCGCTAGCAGAAAGCGAAAGAAATGTTTTTTGTTATAGGGGCGTAACCGCGTATGGTCGATAACAGCGTACAGAATAACTGCGATTAAATTAAAATGCTACTCCTGCGTCATACCTCTGCTATGGTCCTCGCAATATCGCTTGACTTCATATTCCATAAATATATATCAATATCATGATACTTGTTGTTTTTTTGTCCAACTTACCTTTAAGACATGACATCAAATCGATCTGCCGTCAAAGTACTGGTACGTCTGCTCTCGATGACGTGTACTCTTGCCTGACATTTTAACATCTACTATGGTGACCTTATTTGTACATTTGTTTGTACAGCCTTCATTCGTCACAGCTTTGCTGATATCAAAGCTACAATCGAATAATATATTTCATGCATATGCCTCAGTAACTATATTTCATACTTATATTTTATTTATTATCTTTTTTGAATTTATTGTATATTTCTGTACATTTTTTTTCTTAGGACTCATCTTCATTTTGAAATTCGTGTAATCACTTTGTTGCGAATGGGTAACACTTTGTACCCTTAAAATCCTCGTCAAATATCCCCTGAGCTTTCCAGTGGAAGCAGGCAGCTTTCAAGCAAAGACAAGACTTGGTGGGCGATATTGTTGAAACTGTTAAATATCTTATGTTGAAGTAATGTCATTTAGTGATATTTACAGGGAAATACGTCATATACAGACAGCAAACGAGCAAAATACCTAGCAAGTTCACAAAAGATATTTTGTCGGACTTTGATTGTTGATTACCGAGTCAAATGGTAAATTCAACATGAAATGAAACCGGTGTGCAGATTGGAATGCATTCGTTTCACGGTTGACAAGGAGGATGCAGGACAATTGAGCCAATATTATTGCCTATTTTACTGATATGAAAAGATAACGCAAACCACATTAATTTAGAATATTTTTTCGAATTCTCAATTACTTTGTAAAATACTGTTTTATTCCAGAAAACATTGAGGTGCATCAACCCATATAAAGAAACAATTTATGTCATCATGATAATTATTATCTCAGCAACTCCATACTCCTCGTCAGCTTGAAGCGAATGCATCGCGATCTGCATTCTCATCTGAATTAACCATGCGCCTTGGTAATTCACAATCGAAGTCAAAACATCGTCAGCGAACTTGCAAGTTAGTTAGTTTGTTTACTCTTTTGATAATACGTATTTTCTCTGTAGAGCACTTAATCACACCAAATTTTAATTATACGGGCCACAATTTTCAATCATTTTATCAAACACATGTTGATAAATTTGATATTGTTTTCATTACAACCTGATTCTATACCAAGCATTGTCCAAGTATCCCCTAGCAGTGAGATGCAACAAATGCAAACACATCAATATAGTTTAACCTGATAGCAGTAGTTTACTTGAAGGATGAAGTTGGTGTATATTTGGGGTAAAAAATCTCAATTTTCATATTAAGGTAAAAATTAATTTTGGTCAAAAACTTTACGCTATTTTTAGAAATGTAATACTTCACTTGGAAAGACGAGTATATGTAGAAAAAGAAACGACTATTTTATTTTTCATTATCTATCCTCATTCTAAAGTGGCAAGGGTTGAAAGACTGACACTCAAAAAAGGGATTAAAATGACGATTGGAAAAAATCAAAATGCTTCTTATTCAAAATGTAAGAACTCTATAGCCAAAAAATAGTCCTTTTTTATACCATTGAAAGAACATTATGTGAAAATTTCAGAAAATTTGAACCAGCCAGAAGGGAGTTAAAGGCCCAATAGCAGAATATTTTAGCTTTTTGGGGGGATTTTATTTCCAAACTAAATCAAGTTTTGTGGGATGTACTCATTGAAGCAAGAAGAATAAACTGTCCAGAGGGACTGCATGTGCATTTTTGAGCAAGATAAATAATAAACGTTTGCCCAAACATAAAATGGCGCCCTCATGCAACTAAAGTAAAAACACTGTACGTCAAGCATATATTCACTGGAATCTTCACAGAAACAACAGAGTAGTCCGATTTAATGCATAGTGCTGAATGTTTTCCCCTGGGACATCATATGCTTGGTTTTCTTTGTAATATTAACAGTTTTTGAAAATGGCGGGAAATCAAAATAACGGTTAAAATTTGAAATTACTTGTCCATATTTTTCAGTAGTAAAGGACGATACAGCTACAGGGGTTTTAAATTCTTTGGAAACCTTGAAGTAGGGAGAAAAACGAAGCCAGGAATTTTGGTAATTGGCATACATTTGCATAAATTAACATTTCTTTATCACGTAACTTACGACTGCTTGACAAGCTAAAAGGTCAATCCAATCAATATTTTAATCTTGGGTTAACAAGTTCATTAAAATTTAATATTTGCAAAAAAAGTTATTTTGAGCAAAATAGGCTGTGTTGGGTGCAGCGCCCCCTTAGTACTGTTTCACTTGAAGTTAATCAACTTTTAGCATACCTTTTGTTTCATGATTTTGCTCAAGAATATTGCAAATAATTGATAGCAGACGGTAAGCATGTGACATGTGATATTTTCAAGCAGCGGAGTGATCTTTTTTCATACCCTAATTCACAGCGCCATGATATTTCAAGTTATCCCGACATTCCCTCTCCCATCTTGACAGAGTTTGTTAAGAAGGTTTAATTCATGACATCACTTTTATTCGGTAACACAAAAAGATAATCCATTTATGCAGAAAGGTTTCTTTCACAAAGAGTAAGACTTCCACTAGAGTGCACAGAACACACCACAACTCATCCATACCTCAGTGAAACTGTGTGACTAGATGATGACATTCCTAGTAGAAAGCTGTCGAGGTTCTTGGCAAGTTTGGTTTCGACTTTATTCGTAGTCCCTTCTGGACTACACGTGTACGTTTGTTGATGCGTAAAGTTCCGTTATTGGATCGAAAGGATCTACGTCTGTTCTACAGATCCTTCGAAGTTGTTGAGAGTCTGTGGTGAGAATCACATCTTTTTCCAATAAACAGTTCAGCAGATTTACACTGGTTCCAATGAGGGAGTTTAAGGACTATGATGGTAGATAAATAAGTAACCTTGAGTCGTAAAGAGAGCCCCCAGTGTTGTTCGTAGCAAGGCTTGGTAATGGCGGATGAATGTAAATTTTCTGTTTACTATGTTGGTAATATTTACACATTGTTTCGTCCTAAAAATAGGACTTCAATGGGTGAAAAGATGTCTACAAAAGAAAATACAGAAAAAGAAGAAAAGAAAAAAAAAGGACTAATGTTCATATTTCTCAAATGCTTTTACAAGCTTAGTGAGTTAAAGTTACGATAGGTATAGAGTGTGACAATTCCTACTGTTTATGTGTGGTGCAGTGGGAAAGTCATGGAAAGTCAAACGGTCATTTACAGTGCCGATTGAGGGCGCTGTGAGCAATTGTTATTTAAATGTTTGTCGATACAATAAGTTTAGAATCATGAGGCCCTTGGGTGATAATTCCCCAAATTTTGAAACCCAGATAGACTATATTTTCCTACAAAGCACGTCGCCTTGTTTATTTAATGACAATCCCGATTATTATTGAAACGTCTCTAATGGAGTGTTAATTTTGATTGAAGTGAACCTCGACAGTAGTATTTGTTTTAAGTCTTATTGTTAATAGATGGGTATTGAACCCGAAGCGAAATTCTGTTTTAGTTTCTCCTACTTGTTGTTTTTCCTTGTTTTGCATGTAATTAGATTGAATAGGCTTTTTTATTTGCAGGTAATGCTACGTTTGATGGTGTAAATTGTGTTTGTTGCGCGGCTTTGAAATTGTGCAGCGTTAGAGAAATATTTAGCAATATTGCAACCTCTGTTTGTACCACATTTGTAGAAATCAAAGCCACGCTACGAACAACACTGGAGGCTATCTATAGAATTATCATTTACTTATATATATATATATATATAATATATATATATATATATATATATATATATATATATATTCCCATGGCATTTTTCTCTGTTTGACGTCATCGTATACGAGCATACGAGCGTTTTTCGCGGAGCCGTACAACATCGAGCCGAAGGCGAGAAGTTGTGCGGCTCCGTGAAAAACACGAGTATAAATGACGTCAAACAGAGAAAAGTACCATGGGACTATATATTTATCACATGAACATTCTTGTTATTTTCCTTTGATGTGGATGGATCAAAATTATCGTAACAAATTGCATGAATTTCGTCGCGATTTGTGTTTTACTTACGCGGATTACTTTCGATTAAAAAGTAAAGCGGCTCGCTACCCAGGAGACACTTTCGTTCATAATCCCGTCTAGCTGAAATTTTGATACACCGAATGGTATCTCCACCAAACAGACGTATGGATTTGGTCACGTGAACGTGCCAATCATCGTCTCGCGCTGTACCGATACCAAGGCAAGTCGGCCATCGGCGGACATAACTTTCACCGTGCTGGCGACGGAAAGCCATAGTATTCAGAGTTATTTAGAATATTTACAAATAGATTTATGAAGTAAATGCAACGACAAGATCGAATCAGTAATTCTCATTCTCGGAGATGCTGTGGCTTTTCAAAATATCATGCAAATTTACGACCTTGGCGAGCGCGAAAGATAACGTTCGATGGCACACAGGGTGTACCTCATTGTTTGTGCATGCCAACAACGGTGCCGTCACCGGTCTCTGCTGGTGTCAACTAGTCAATCCCGATCTCGGTCGTCAATGTTTTCGTCTTACGGACTTTGATGTTTGCAGTGACACATATCTCACTCATGGATACATCCTAATTTTGTTACTTGACGGAAACACTTTTTTGAGTCTTGTCGTAGTCAACTTTCAAAGTACATCGGATTCCACAGCGCTGCACACAGCTCGACAGCGTATGTCTTCGCTACAGCTTTATGCCGCGCTGCAAGTTTGATTCCGAGCGAGAATTTACGGAATATTTTGTGCGATGAAGGAAATTTATCGTTGTTAGTCGAATGACTTTATGCTTGTGCCTCCTATATCGCTTTCTCGAAGATTATACTGTACTCATTTATTATTTAATATACTGTACTCAGTTGAACTTAACGTTGCGGTGTAGATTTCGGGATCGCCAGGTACGACGTTCAAATTGAGCCTACACGACTCGACTGGAGCCGCGACGTTACTGAGCCATAAAAATATAACGATCGACAGTATCTCCATTCGATTCTCGGGAAAAGCTATAGTTTTAGCGACTCGAAATTTCGGTGGACAAATGTGTCTTCTATATTTCCGTGTCTGGATTTATCGGGTCACCTTTTGGTAAAAATGTCGTGAGACCTAGCACGGCGTCGATCACAACAAATCTGTCTGTGTCGCGACGCGATAATCATTTTAATAGTGGACTATTAAGTCAACTGAGCAGAACACTGTCAAGGTGTCATGAAGTACAATAATGTGAGCGTTTATTTAAAAATTTGTAAACCTAGACTTTAATTGTCACAATAAGACTGGTAATACAAGGTCGAAATTGGATGTGTCAAAAATTCTACTAGCTAGGACTATACAACAGAAAATAATGATATTGAGAGACAAAAGAAACTATAATTGCTTGACGCATCAATGCTTAAATGTTGTCCAATCTAATATAACACACTGAATATCAGTTCTCTGAGAGAAACGATTGCAATTCTATCAGGGAATCGTTGAAAAAGACAAATACAGTCATAAGAAATTAACTGGGAAATTTGATAAGAAATGGGATAAGAAATGGGAAAAACACAATACTAGGATAAATTTTACAATAAATCGCTACAAAACTTGAGAACAATGACTTCGCAACAGTTCCATCAGCTTTGTCTACTTCCCAAAACAACTAAAAATCTGCACCCCTATAGAACCGTAAAAACCTTCATAGATGTAAACAAAGGCATAAAACTGCTAAAGTGCGACTATAATATACTCTACTCAATACGGTTTTTTTTATGTTTTTGATTTTGTTTTTTTTTTTTTTTTTTTTTTTTTAGTGAAACAACATACTATTTAAAAACTCTTAAGTACGCAATTTTCATGCATATTGATAGGTGCACTGGTAAAATTGTGGAAAACCCGCCAGAAGAAGGGAAAATGATATCTAATCAATAACACAAAGAACTATAAACGGTGAAAAGGCGAAACTCTTGAAGCGTTTTTCAAGAGAGTTTACAAGAGGCATAAACTTGAAAGTAGGTAGAAAGGCTCATTGTTAAAAAAGTACAGATAAGACTGGGAGCATAGACAATATTTTTTTTAACGTTTGTTGTATCTGAAGCACGGAAATTCATATCCATGAACAGTAAGGCTGACGTTGACAGAGGGAGCATTTCGAGCCTTGGGATATTTATGATGGAGGTTATTAAACTTACAAGCAGAAAAAAAATATTGCAAAATTTTGAAAGATACCAGTTCCTCATTTTTACCAAGACTGTTAGTGATGCCGGCCCCCAGTTTGTATTTACAGTTTAACGTACAGTCATATCGCACTGAAATAATGAATTTCTAGGATAGCATCTAGGAAATTTTTTACAGTCTATGTAATGCTATCAATTTCCTTGAAGCATTTTGCGATACTCATCATGCGTCTTGATAATTTCTGGTAAGGATCTTAGTTTCTTCTTCATTTCCTTTGCTTTGTCGAACCTTTCCGCTAAGAGATCTCGATCCAGCATGCCAATAATACGCTCCATCCACATCTTAACATCGCTCTCTCGGTCGTAATCGTTAAGCCCCACGTCGACAATCATTTGCTTAGCATCTAAACCGAAATGCTCCTCTAGAAAATCAGCGAGACCGGAGTGCCTTGTGACGAGGACAGGAGGTTCAGCTGCGATGGCTTCCATACCAACCATACCATAGGGTTCACTTCTTGATGGCATGATGAAGAGATGACTTTGCTTCAGATCTTCCATTATTTGCTTCTGTGTACCGTACGGATGAGGGATGGTACTGGAGAAATTTGGACTTCTTGTACTTGTAAATGAAGGCTTCGCTTCCTTTATGTTTATCCTCTTGGATCCCTCTGATATCCCACTTTGGTAGAGGAGCACCCACCTTATGGTAAGAATTACAGACTTCACTCAAGGCCTCGGCAATGATGTCATGTCCTTTAAGATGTGCAACTCCATCGACACGACCGACAGTTAGGATTCGCACGGGATGGTTTGGTTTGGTGGCGTGATTTCTAACTCAAAGAAACCTCTGTCTGGAAAATGGAATGTACTTTTTGTGTACGACATTCTTTCCACGAAATTTGCCGTCATAATGGTTATATGCGAGGACCAACGGAGAAGAAGACGTTTGACCGCTTTGCTATATCTATGATGGTCTTTTCTTTATCTTCAGTTTTCCTTGGATTTGATCCATCTTTGAACACCTCAGTATCTTCTGGAATAGTGTGGGCAAACTGAAACACCCTCTTGCCACCGAGTCTGTCGTTTCCGATATCAAGTGCGCTCTCTGACGTGACAGGTATGTGGCCGATGATAACATCAGGGTCTATTTTCCTCAGGATCGTATCTGGGAAATACGTTGCATGGGTAGTGTTGATACATTCTAAATTGAGGGGATGCTTGCCTTTCTTAACAGCAGAAACTATCTTTATGCCTTTGCTCTCTGCATCCGAACGATCTTCGTCTGACGGTTTTTGTAATGTTGTCACGTGAACGTCGCAACCAACATCTTTGGCTTGCATGGCGATTTGTCTATGAACGTTTAAAATGCCACCTTTTGACGTTCCCCACTCATCGTTCAGGATAAGAACACTCTTTCTGTTGCTGGAAAAATTAAAAATTCATAATAAATTTGATTGAAATATATATATATATATATATATATATATATATATATATATATATATATATATAATCTTATAAAATTCGGAAATCTTCACGGTGTAAAACAGTGCTCAATACCTGTATACCTGTACGGCAGTGCGATTAACGGTGTGTCTAATAGATGCTTGGGTAGTGTTGATAAATTCTAAATCAAGGGGATGTTTAGGAGGCACTGTGGACAATGACGTCACACGATAATCGAACAGAAACTGGGTCGCCCCGGGCCGCCGAAGGGTGCCTAGAGGAAGATAATCGAACGCTCCCCGGGTCTCGCCGAAGACGAACTATTTTGAACACCTTACTACCGTATTACTTCTTTGCCTTAATTACATGGCACCATCTTTTTTATTCAAAATAATTCTTTCTGGATGCCTACCGTATTTTACCGTCATCAACACTATCAAGAACGTCCACTGGACCTACAAGATGATGAGAATATACAAGTAAACACAACAAAGTCCATAATCTTTCTAGAGCCTTTTTGATTTTTAACAAATAGATTACAAACGCCATTCATTCTCAAAGTCACTCAAACAACACAGTACACACCGTCACATATGACACAAAATATCACATGAAAATCTAAAAAAAATATATATAAGCTGTAACAGATGTAATAACCAACCGTTCACCATCCGTCGTAAATCAAACATGCCAGTGGCGATCCAATCCAATTCAGATCAGCACACCATCCAAGACGTTTCAATAATTTGTAAAGTAAAAATCAATAAGATGGACGACAAAAAGTTTGAATCCTTGTGGATCTCAAAACTAGACACGTTAACACCTGACAGCCTAAATACTGTACCCATCGTCTATCTTCAAATTCCAACACCTGCAGCGCCTTTACATCCACACTACAAGTACACATACACACTTTCTCAAATGCCATTCAACATATGAGCCATTAAAGCAGGTAAAAGCTCCTTTATTTTCATTACACCGTCTCTTAGTAATTTTCTCTGACGTGTAACTTTCAAACGAGAAATACAATTGTAACTCACTCTTTGTAGAATAATTTGCTCTATAGGAAGAATGCTCACCTGGCGCTGGATATTGTTTTTGACGGTTGGGTCGTTGAGGGCGGGCGTCAATATTTGACCCAGCCGGGGGTCGACTGACTTGACTGACTTGACTTCCACTGCTCTTTTCACTTGTTGCTGGAACCCTAGCCTTAGGTGCTGCATGAAATTAGTGAAAAATTAAAAGTAAAAAATAACAGCAAGAGGAAGAGAAAAAAAATATAATGCTACGGTATGGCCAATGCTATTGGTATAGTTCTATCTTGAAGAGTTGTTACATCCTTATTATAAATTTTAATCACTTCTCATAATTATTAGGTCTGATCAATCTGTCAAAATTTACCAAAGTTTGTTACATTACACTTCAGCTAGGCCTTTGTCCACTCCTGCTCATAATTTAGAAACATAGCTTTCTATATGTCCAACAATTGCATCTCCCTACACACACACACACACGCCTTACTTACAGCGAATGTGATTTGCTTCATATTCTTCAATCTTGGTAACAAGGTTTTTTTTTTCTCCATTTGTGTAAACAAAGTTTCAGGTAGTTTACATCATTGCTGCTGACAATTCCCTTGTCCTCTAGACTCTTGAAAATATCTGTTGCGTTGTTCATTCCCTCGAGTTGCCTTGGAGGAATGTCGTCGTCAACGAAGGTTTTAAGCTCATTTTAGTTTTGAATCTGCCATATATGATCATTCCATTAGAGTCCAGCTCTTGTATGACTGTAGAGGTTGCTCATATAACATGATTGGGGCTGATTTTGGATAACTAGATATTGTAGTAATGTTGGTTTAATCAGGAATTTAAGCACATCCACTTCTCTTTTGTCTGCAATGCACCTGTATCTATGGTTAATTCGAATTGCAGCTTTCTGCTGTAGGGCACCTAATACGTTTAATAAACTTAAACAAGATCCTATTCTCCCATATAAGTGTCATTCATGCTATGTTTTCCTTGATTTCGATGAAATCAGTATACAAACATTTGTAATGCTGAAAATGTTTTTCTTTTTTTTTCTTTTTTTTTTTGAACAAAGGCTAACAACTTATATGTTCTCCCTCACGGTGTTTTTCCCCTCGTGAACAGGCATAGCACAGCTTAGTGTTGTCAATTATAATCTTTGGCATATTACCATTAACTGAATCATACGAATTTTTCAACGGGTAACGATGAATTGACGTAAAATTAATTTAAAAATTTCGTAGGTCAAGCAGATAAAAATCATGATAATAATTAGACTCCAAACTGATCATTGTTCACCTCTAAACTCCCTTTCTGTTACATAGCTACACTAGTGCGGCTGACTCGCAGCGTGTTTGCAAGGTTATATCTGATTGGTCGATTGTCACTATTCACAGCCACTTAGGGAGTCTATTTGTATTGTTTTCCTTATATTGGTAAGATTCAGCCACCCAATTGGATAACAGCTTCGAAATCGCTGCGAGTCGGCCCCACTAGTGCCCTCAACGGTCAACCTATGCAAGCTAGATGCCAGCTCGCTGGGCCGGACTGTATGGAAGACCGGTCACGACATGCGACATGCGAGTTTTTAAAACTGCGATCTGCGGTTAGGGTTAGGGTTAGGGGCTAGGGTTAGGGTTAGGGTAGGGTAAGGGTTAGGTACGGTGGCCCAAAACTACCTGTTCTCCGCATTCAAAGTCTGCGTCGCAATCAAATGTTTTTCTCTCACATATGTCTCTGCATTCAAAGTCTGCGTCGCAATCAAATGTTTTTCTCTCACATATGTCTCTGCATTCAAAGTCTGCGTCGCAATCAATTGTTTTTCTCTCACATATGTCTCCGCATTCAAAGTCTGCGTCGCAATCAAATGTTTTTCTCTCACATAAGCTTATGTCTCCGCATTCAAAGTCTGCGTCGCATTCAATTGTTTTTCTCTCACATATGTCTCCGAGGTATGCCTCAGTGTACGTTATTCGCGAAGCATAATTTCTATCGAACAGCGCTCTCAGACGGTCGCTATTGACAACGACGAACATTGTATCAAGTTATTTTCAATAGATTATCGATCGAAAATTTGTTTGGACGGGCCGGGCGCTCGTGTGTTGAGGTCACGTCATAAACATTTCCACAATAACCCATATATTGACTTATACACTTAAATATCAACATTGAAGGTATCCGTTGGTTTCCTGTACTGAAATTAAATCGACGAACGATTTTTTAGTTTTGGTGATACTTTTACGTACGTTTCGGCACATTTTGGCGCACCTCGGCGTAGTTTGGCGCCATTGTGAACGGGGGGGACTACATGCGAGTGAGCGAGACAACAATGTATCAATTTCGGACAAAAGGATATCGATCGATAACGTTCACTGCACGATTACAGTGGAGACTCTACGCCCGTTTGCCTCTGTTCTGTGTTATTCTTGCAGTTTACTGGGATTTCATAGTTAATATTCGCCAAAATTTGGTATAAATTACAACAACCTGACTGGTATTTGGTCTGTATAATTTAAGAGACGCTAACCGATTAAAATGGGTCAATATTAGACCCTGATTCTGCATATGCAAACGCTGTAAGATCGCCACTGAGGCATACCTCGGAGCATGGAGGTAGTACTACCTCCATGCTCGGAGACATATGTGAGAGAAAAACAATTGAATGCGACGCAGACTTGGAATGCGGAGATATATGTGAGAGAAAAACATTTGATTGCGACGCAGACTTTGAATGCGGAGATATATGTGAGAGAAAAACATTTGATTGCGACGCAGACTTTGAATGCGGAGACGTGTGAGAGAAAAACATTTGATTGCGACGCAGACTTTGAATGCGGAGACATATGTGAGAGAAAAACATTTGATTGCGACGCAGACTTTGAATGCGGAGACATATGTGAGAGAAAAAACATTTGATTGCGACGCAGACTTTGAATGCGGAGACATAAGCTTATGTGAGAGAAAAACATTTGATTGCGACGCAGACTTTGAATGCGGAGACATATGTGAGAGAAAAACAATTGATTGCGACGCAGACTTTGAATGCAGAGACATATGTGAGAGAAAAACATTTGATTGCGACGCAGACTTTGAATGCAGAGACATATGTGAGAGAAAAACATTTGATTGCGACGCAGACTTTGAATGCGGAGAACAGGTAGTTTTGGGCCACCGTAGTTAGGGTTAGAGGTTAGGTTTTCTCTGGTAAAGAGCCTTACTTCACTCTCAACCCTGGAGGTTAGGCCAAGGGAGGGAAAAATTGTAACGGCATAACTTAGGGTTAGTTAGCGTTAGGGGTTAGGGTTAGGGTTAGGGTAGGGTTAGGGTTAGGGTTAGGTCGCAGATCACAGTTTAAAGACGCAGGTCGTATGTCGCAGGCGTGACCGGTCTTCCATACATGTCTGAGTCTTAACGTGGCCGCTATTTCTCTCACGGTGTATTCATTGTAGAAGTATGCAGAAATAAGCTCGTCTCTACCTCTGTAATTCATCGTTAGGAGGAGAACGAAATAACATGTATGCAAACGCCATATTAGTTTTGCAACTCGCATGTCGCATTTTAAGAACTCCCAGGTCGCAGTTTAAAAAAAAACTCGCATGTCGCATGTCGTGACCGGTCTTCCATAGGACTGGTCTAAGTTAGTAATTAAGGTGGTTGGAAAGGCTATTTTTGCACCAATTCTTTTCTCAGAGTTAATGTCAAGTTTCAAGTGTTAGGATCAAGATATTTAGTTCAAATTTTCAGGATAACTCCCTTTGTTAATATTTTCTCCAAAGGATATAAAAATTGTATATTTGCAGCCATGATTTTGAAATATGACACCAGTAAATATTAAAATTTAATTTTTCATATATTTTTTACATATTTGAATTTAATAATAATTGGATAGTATTAATATTACCAAATTAGTTATAAATATGTTGACACTATTTATTGTAAGATTTGTACGGCAGGATTTGTAAATAAAATTTGTTTTTATGATTTTACATGGGTTTATATATTAAAAAATTATTAAAAATTCTTTCAAATTTCAAAATGTGATTTTTCAAAAAGTACTTCAAATACAGGAAAATTGTGCCGTACAAATCTTATCTGTAGCCTTGTTAATAGGCTGTAAAAATTACATATCCATATCTCATTTCAAAGTTGGATTAATTTGGTATACAATTATGTAGGAAAACTGTTATTCTGTCAAAAATGTTGAAAACAAGCCATATTTGCACCCCTCTTTTGAAGTCATAGAGCAGTTTTTTTGGTTAATCTCACTTTTGACACCTCTTTGACACTCAAAGAATCTAAAAATGCATTTACAATAGCAGTCACTCACTCTGAATGCCAGCACTGCCTTGTCAAACTTTCCTGAAAAACAGCAAATAATGCAGCGCAGGTCCACAGAGCGTACCAACAGCGACGAGGGGCTGTGATAGAATAGAGGTCACAGTGTTCTTGTCAATAATAAAGACTGTGCATGAGTGTATCCTACAGTCAAACAAAGGAACCGAGGATTCTTTAAAACTCCTGGCATGTAAAACGTATCCATTTGTAACGACGGCCGTTTTTTCAAATGTTTTATTGCTATCATATCGTCCGTTATTTTCTGAAATATAACATTATATCATACCAGTATATTGATGTTGCAAATACAGTGATCTGATTGGTCGAGACGCGGAAAGAACCGTGGTACTCGATTTTGACCATTTCACTTCATATATGCACTCTCTATCGCTCGTGCATATATGTCGTGAACTGGTCAAAATCTCGTGGTATACCATCGCTTGGTGTGCTTTATTGCTTAAATATTTTTTTGTGTATTCTTGGGCTTAGGAATTTCAAGGAAACTGCCATACCAGTATTGCAATCCCCAAACGAAGTGGTCGAAATATATGATACACAGTGACATAAACTGGAAAGATGTACCCATGACGTGTTATTCGGTGATAAAATGTTATCATGGCGAAATCTAAGGACTGACACAAGACGATTCCCGGAAACATACTCAAGATGACGTCTGTCCCAATTACTGACTATAGTTTTGAAAGGCTATCCTTGTTATTTTAGAAGCCTTTGAGTTTTTAGCTCACGTGTGTAAACACGTGGGCTATTGTCATAGCGATGTCTATCTGTCTGTCCGTGTGTGTGTGTGTGTGTGTGTGTGTCTGTCTGTCTGTCTCTTTACACGATAACTCAAAAATGCCTGAACGGATTCAAGTCAGATTTGGTACACAGGTACCATATGCTACTTGCAAGAACTGATTAGATTTTGGTTAGTGTGGCTTGCATATTAATGAAGTTATGCAATATCATTTTTTTCCGTACAATGGTTTCCCTATGGAGTCGGTAATGACAGTGTAGACATATATCAAGAAATACTGCACAAAATTTCATGAAACTTTTCACAGATGACAATCTCAGAACATTATGATGGTACTGTGAGTGTCATGTCAATTACCTTCTCATTTGCATATTTAATGAACTTTTGTTATTAGTGAGATAACTCTGAAATTCCTGCACCAAACGTGATGATACTTGCAACACATATTGATCTGATATATATCTAATTATACTTTGAAGCATTGGGCAGTGACAAGTTAATAAATAGCTCATTTGCATATTTTATGAAGTTTTGTAATTAGTCATATAACTCCAATATAACTTGACTAAATGTGAAGAAATCTGCTGCAGATACTGATCCGACAGATATCTAATTGTGGTGTAGAGCATTTACTTGTGTGAAGTTAATTAAGGGTTTATTTGCATATTTAATGAACTGTAGTGTAAAGCATTAAGTAGTGTGAAATTAATTAAGGGTTCATTTGCATATTTAATGAAATTTGTAATTAGGTATATAACTCTGAAATTACGGCACCCTAGTCTTTGAAATTGGGTACAGATATTGTTTTGATAAATATCTAATTGTACTGAGAAGCATTTGGCAGTGTCAAGTTAACAAATAGGTCATTTGCATATTTTATGAAGTTTTGTAATTAGTGATATAACTCGAAAATAACTGCACCAAATGTGATGAAATCTGCTGCAGATACTGATCCGACAGATATCTAATTGTGGTGTAGAGCATTTACTTGTGTGAAGTTAATTAAGGGTTTATTTGCATATTTAATGAACTTTGTAATTAGTGATATTACTCCAAAATTACAGCGTTAAATTTGATGAAACTTGCTACAGATGTTGATCTGATAAATATCCAATTGTACTGAGAAGCATTGAACAGTGTCAAGTTAATAATTAGCTCATTTGCATATTTCATGAAGTCTTATAATTAGTCATATAACTCCGAAATAACTGCATCAAATGTGATGAAAACTGCTGCATATACTGATCTGACAGATATCTAACTGTGTTGTAAAGCATTTAGTAGTGTAAAGTTAATTAAGGGTTCATTTGTATTTTTAATAAACTTTGTAATTAGGTATATAACTCTGAAATTACTGCACCAAATTTTGTGGAACGTGTTACAGATTTTGATTTGATAAATATTTAATTGTGCTATGAATCATTGAATAGTGTCAAGTTAATTTAGGGATTATTTGCAAATTTAATGAACTTTGTAATTAGTGACATTACTCTAAAATTACAGCATTAAATTAAATGAAACGTGCTACAAATGTTGATCTGATGGATATCTAATTGTCCCATGAAGCATTGAGCAGTATCAAGTCAATTAACAGCTCATTTGCATATTAAATAAAGTTTTGTAATTAGTGATTAAAATCTGAGAGTACTGAGCAATGTTGAAAAAAACCTGCTTCATATCGTGATAACATATATCTTATTGTTCTGTGAAGCGTACTACTATTAATGAACCTGTTGTAAAACACGTGAGCATATTCAGTTCATATCTGGTTGGTTATACAATGTATCTGTTAACTTTACACAGTCCCCTGGCTCCTGTCATTTGTTCGGTAAGCAGATTAAACAACGGCAACTTCATTAAGAACTTGCTTGTCGCAGACTTTCAAAAGGGGTTGGCTAGCGATACTATTGGTAAAGGTAGCCAAAGGTAGTTTGCGATACCATACTATTTCAGCGGTGCTGCTTGTTTGAAAACAAAAGAAGCTTAAATACCACCAAAAACTTACCTCTCTAGAATCCGCAAGAAGTGTTTACATTAAAAAATGACTCGGGTGAAATGAATGTTGCAGCAAAGCTGACGTCGCGCCACACGATGCTATTGTGATGGTTGTCACGTGACAAGGCTAATGCACATGTACCATGTGATGGAAAGAAAAAAGGGGTATTTATATTTTCGTCATTCTCAGGGATCTGTCATTATTTAGGGCCGGGGTCAGAGGCATTACATGAGAAACATGGAAATATTGAACATTCAAGAACCCCACCAATGCAAACCATCATGAATTTGAGTAACCCCTCTCTCTTACACAGAAACTTTGACTGATCTCACAACTTTCGAAAGTAAAATATAAATAAATGTATTTGTATAATTTACAGCAATAGTAAAGACCTTTCAAATCCTTGTTTACCCTGCTAAGTATCTTCAGTCGCCTCATGGTATTTTGAAAAAGGTAAAACCAACAAAATAAAATTCATAGTCAAAACAAAATATAGATACAATAGCTCACGTATTACCCAGTACTCATCCATGGCATTGTTTAATTTTAATGATATGGTTAAATGTCAAAAATATCATTGAACTTAAGTTTATTAAAAATCCTCAGAGATTCATGTTAGGTCAAATTCTTTTCAATGTGTATATCTCTCCACTCGGAAAATCATTTGCCAGTCATGGATGTCTTTATAGTTTTAATAGTGATGATTCAACATTGTATAATATGTCTTTCACCAGGGATAATGCCATTAGAATGATTTCAAATCTTTAAAATTGCATTTCAGATGTCAGACTCTGGAGGTCTACAAATTCCACACTTAAAACGATGACAAAACATAATTTCCTACATTCTCCTCGGGTAGTCCGTCCATCTAATTCAAATTCCGAGGTGCAAAGTTCTATATGACTTTATTATTTTCCAATTATAGTCAGCCAAGTATCGTTCCGGATAAACTAATATGTCCACAAATGTTCAAGCTCTTCACGTCAGTGCACAATACTTATTTCATTATAACATTGTTTTCTACATTTACAGTGTACATCACATTGTAAGTGAAGCTTCTACATGCACTGCTGTAGTGACTGTCCTTTATTGATTGAGTCACTTTTTCTCTCCTGTCTGATTTATACTGACTATCACACAAATACGAGACATTATCTTTATAAAAGAAATTTCGCCAAATTCAGGTCCAGATATTTTTAAATGTTACAGTTTGAGGTCAGCAAAATGTTTTGTCATTTCACAACAAAAGTTGGACATTCCTGAGTGTGACCTTTGGTTCCTTGACAATGAATAGAGTGGCTGACACTGATGTCAGTGCTAAGTTGCGATATAATTAGGGACACATAACATAGGAAAGTCTTTCTGATATCGCCTTCTCAGTAATACGGTTCTAAAACGTATACCTTTCCATCTCCCATTAAAATACGTGCAAGAACGTCCATGAAAAATGAGTGATTGATTTATGGCTCTCAAAACGTGAATTTGTGAATAATCGCTGATGCTGTTTGAACCAAGTAATAGTAAAACAAATATACCATTATTGATTGCTTGATTTATGTCGGCCAGAAACGCAGAATGGACGAAATGAAAGGTTCATGTGCAAGCAACTATGTAGGAGTGTTTCATTCTAACCAAAGTCGTAAATTAGGTTCACCGTCAACCAACTGTCGCACCTCACATGCGAATTCCCCTACAACACATACCCTGCATTGTATTTCTCATGTTAACCCAGAATCAAACTGTGATAACATCTAATTGCAGCTTAATACGCATTTACAACATATGCAGCTAGGTTCATATTTTACATAAGGCTTAAGAAGTTGTTAATGTCTTCCTGAATTATGTATGTGTCACCGCACGCAAACAATCGAATCAAACTTGCGAAAAATATACATTAGAATGAAAACAACAGGGAACGTCAGAAATAGGGCGTAACTGCTTGATAGCAGGGTATAGAATAACTACGATTGTTAATTAACCTGAAACTTATGCGTACCTTCTTTACCATGGGCATGGCAACATCGCTTGACTTTATATTACATAAATAGGAATCAATATCATGATACTTGTTGTTTTTGTCCAACTTACATTTAAGATATGACATCAAGTCGATCTGCCCTGCAAGTACTGGTACCTCTGCTCTCGATAACGTCTACGCCACAACTCTCTAGTTTGACATCTTATTATCTGCCATGATGACATTATTTGTATATTTATTTGCTCACGCTTCGTTCGTCACAGCTTTGGTTTCATGAAAGCTAAACAAATGCCTCGATAATTATATTTGATGATTATATGTAATTTACTTATTATGTGTTTCGAATTTTTTGTATATTTCTAAACAAATGTTTCTTCGGATTCATCTACATTTTTGACCTTCGTCTCATCCCGCTCTTTATTGCAAATTTGTCACACTTAGCATGTAAATACGGACACTGTTATAGTCCTCGTCAAATATTATATTACCACTCATCGTCTCCCTTATGGAAATTGCTGTCGAGAGGACGTCGGGATAGCAGACGCTCAGAGTCTTCAACGATAACATCGTTTGTTTCTAAACATGGATTTTACATACTTCCAGGTGTTGTCCCTGCATGTGACTGCTATCTACCTACTCCCCTCTTCCCTCGGCGCTTGTGTTATTTAAGAGTCCTTCTATACACAATCTGGTCATTTACATACAATTTCATTTCACCATTAGTGTCTCTTCCCTAGAAATGATGGCAAAGACCGTAAACTGTTGAACAATTATTTATTTGTTTGATTTCTCACAGTTCGTATCGCAGTCACACATAGTCGTCATCTAAACAGGTATCTCGCGTTCGACGCCACTTTCACGCCACGGGCGCACGATCTTTGATGTGGTGGACACTACTATGCAGTCTTTATTTTTTCGTTATCATGTACAAATGATCAGAGGTCTAGTGGAAATACGACGGATGTTTTTCCTCTTACGTCCAAATAGCAAAAGACAATAATAAAATGTTTTCATATCATTATTTACGACATACATGGTAGAAGATTGCCGTCTTTAGCTCACATTTGGTATAGTACATATACCAAAGAGAGCTTATATGGTAGGTCAGCAGCGTATGTATGTATGTATGTATGTATGTATGTATGTATGTATGTATGTATGTATGTATGTATGTATGTATGTATGTATGTATGTATGTATGTATGTATGTATGTATGTATGTATGTATGTATGTATGTATGTATGTATGTATGTATGTATGTATGTATGTATGTATGTATGTATGTGTTGATCTGTTATTTTTGAAATACACAAATGCAATTATGAAAAATTATATTTATGAAATTTGATAAGGAATGGGAAAAACAAAATGCTAGGATAAACCTTCTGGCCTACAATTTATCATCATAAAACTTTTAATACAACTGAATTCATAAGAGTAAGATCAAGCCAGTCCACGACCTGAAAAAAACAGTACCTTTAGGCGAGAAAAAAAAATTATCTGTTCAACGGGCCCGACCGACCCATATTTGGACCACTCCACACTTTTCTTTTTTTTTCCCGAAATCTTTACGAATCTGAAGAAACGTGGAGATGTTATTCAGTGAACATCTGTCTGTAAGATGAATGACCTTCACATTTTCGATGACATTACTTGAGTGAGATTGATACAGGCTATGATTTGAAGAGTAAAGGTGGAAGCGCATTACAAACATTTGGTCAAGGTGAAGGGCAGGGTTAATACGCCGTGGAAAATAAACTATTACGCCACGTGTTCCGTATAGCTTAGACACTCTGTACTGTATTATTTCACTGGCGTTTATTTTACGTCCGAGTGGTTGTACAGTCTATATTTTCTATGGTTCCTATTTTCAGTGTTCCTTGAAAATTCTTTATTGTTCTTTTAGTCATCACTCGTTCCGATTTTCGTCATGGCTTTCTCCTATCGAACGTGTGATTGTAAGCAGCAGTTCTCACTGCAGGACGGACATGATTTGTGACATTTGTTTGACTTGGACACAGAACGAATGGTCTAATTTCGCTCCCTTGCTCGACGACGTCACCCCGGACATCCCCGGGGCTGACCCGTCAGTTTCTGAGTCGCGAGTTTTGGTTGGAATGCACCGTGCTCATATGGCTGGTGACACCAACACAGAAATTAGCTCCGTTAGATTCAGGTGCCGCCAACAAAGCTGTTCGTGCAAAAAGGTGTTCGTGCGAAGTTCTTCAGCGGGCGGGCAGATTTCAAAACTAATCAGCGGGCGGGGAGAAAATATCGATATTTACTGTGGGCGGGGAAGAAATTTCATTACTTTCAGGGGGCGGGGAGACAATTTTTGACAGTGGGCACCGGAAAATACGTAGAGGGAGGGGAAAGCGGCGTGCTTAATAGAACCTAACTAAGAGGGGAGTAGCTGTGATATCGCAGTGGTACTTGTGGCGTATATCGAACGCGCTCGAGTCATTGGGGTCATCGCCACGGGACTGTGGCGATGACCCCAATGACCCGGCACGTTCGATATACGCCAGAAGTACCGCTGCGCTGCGATATCACAGCTAAGAGGGGAGCAATGTTCCAAGGTATACTGCTAACTGCTTGCATAGTTTTGTGTTGATCTGGGTTGCATAGTGGGCATCTAGTTGGCAATGGGGAATTTCAGTAGTACGGAGAGGGCAGCGAGGAGCTTGAATTGTTGTGGGGAGTGGGGAGCGGGCAGAATGTAGATACCGGAGGGCAGTGGGCATCAAAATTCAGTGGGAAGGCACATTTTCGGTGTATACCAGCGGGAGGGCAGTTACGAACAGCTCTCACTTTCCCCTCCAAGTTTTAGGTCAGGGTCAATAATAAGAAAAATCGGTATATCAGCCTTCAAAACAGGTTTTGTGATGATTTTGAGAAATTCATGAAATTTACCAGTTGGCGGAACCTGTAGAAGTGAAGGCAAAGAAGCTGTTGTGAGACAACCAACCCATGTCAACAAAAAATTGAAAAAATCATGAACGCACTAAACATCATATCAAGTATATGTTATGTGACTAACAAAAAGCATAAAACACACAAAAAGTGTTTATATTATATGTTCTGTTTAAGAAAAACTAAAAAAAAACTAAAAAAAAATCTGACCTACCTACCCAACTTTGAAGTCATCCCGCCCGTTGAACAGCTTTTTTTTTGGCCTTACACAATAATTAAAAACTATCTACTGTTGATTGACCAATCAGAGTGCTCAATTCAGGGTGTTTTATTTACACTTATAAGTTTTTGTTTGTTTTTCACTTTACAGTTTTATTTTCAAAAGAACATATTACATAGACACTCTTACCTCGAATACATGATTATGTGTTTTCGTGCATATTGATAAAAGATTCCCTTGTAAAAATTTTCCGAACCCGCAAGGAGAACAAAAAATAACCACAAACCAGCTTTTCGATAAACACAAACTATACTTCTTGATTGATAAATTAATATAAAGCATATGCATGCACACAAATGCGCAAAGAGCTTTAAAGGTAATTAAGCAAACCCTGTAAATTATAATATACATGTTGTAGTCAATATGAAGTTTTTATAACACAAGCAATCATTTTTTCGGCGTTTTGAAATTTCGAGCAGTCATAGACGACAATCTTTATCAGAATGACAATAAGATATCAATTGTTTAAAGCTGACCAATAGATGGCGGTATGATCAACTGATTGTAAATATGGAGTATTTCAAGACTTCAATCTCTGTTTATTTGTGGATTGTAACGTCTAATGTTAATGGCTTCTAGGATCTTCTCTCGCAATTTAAACTGCTGAATAAATTATAGTAATTGAATGCCGATCGATATCGTGGTGTTATTGCTGTGCATGTGTGCATTACGCTAATGAAATTGTCTTATCTCTAACGGATTTCCGATGTTCGTCCATTCTTGTTTTAATTTGTCTACCTGTCTCACCGATGTAAGTTTGGTCACAATCTTTACACGGCACCTGGTATATTTTACCACATCTCCGTACCAGGGCTGTTTTGTCCTTTGGAGAAACAAGAAGGTGCCGCAAAATTTGATGGAGTTTGAAAGCAACGGATGAGTGGGTTTCCTGTAAATTCTGCAGTTTCTCTGAGATAATTTGTTCGTAAGGCAATGTTATCCTGCCTTTCGTAGGTGTCTTGACTTTTTGACTATTCCCTGTTCGGGAGGATGAAGTAATCATGTGCTGATGTTGTTTTAGTGCCCATGACGGATAACCACAAGTGGCCGATGCTTCGTCAAGTTCCTTATTTTCCAATAACTTATCTTCATTTCTAGTAACAGTAGTGTCACATCAAACCACATCAAACTTTGCGGCACCTTCTTGTCTCCCCAAAGGACAAAATATTCCAGGAACCGCGATGTGGTACGATACATACAAGATACTAAAGATTGTGACCAAACTTACGTCGTCGTCCATGATAGATCGAAAGCTCAATATACTGAAAAGCACTGACTACTTGTGTTATAGAAACTTCATGTTGACATTTAGTCTGCCATGCATTTGAATATATTTGGACATAAATGTTATTGTACATAATTATTACTAACAAGCGGATTGATGGTCGGATGACGGATACGATTTCAGGTTAAAATACCCGATACGAACGACATAAAGTAGACAGTACGAAAGGCTTATTGTTAAAGTTGTAGAAAGAAGACCAGCCGCATCTAAACTGGAACGTTTTTCACTAAAATCAGTGAGACCTGAGAGCCACGTGACGAGCACTGGAAGTCAGCCTGCGGGTTTTTCTGAGTGTTGACGTCTCACGGTCAATTATTGCCAAAACATCGAATAACACTAGCATAAGCAAGCAATGTAATCTTTGTATATCAGAAAAGCAGCATATTATCAGTGCTGACAAATCGACGCTGCCAAAAGCACTCTGAATCAGTTTCATAATTAAGCAATCAAAACAAATATTATTTATCAAATTTTAGCACCGCCTAGAAACAGAATGGTACATCAAAAGCATATCAATGAGAATTTAGAGCTAAAAACCCTTTAACTTCTATCTGAAGACTGCCGGATGTGAAACTTGAGTAACAGATATTATTATTTTATAGTTTGAAGTAATGTGTCATACTATATATAATATACATAAAATAATATACACCATATAAAATTGAACAATATTTTACATTTATTATATGTTGTTTGAGTGATATTGTTAGCGGTTTATTATGAGCTTTCGGAACTTGTGAACTTTTTACTTGAAGTAATGTGTTATTATTTGTGTGTGTGTGTGTGTGTGTGTGTGTGTGTGTGTGTGTTGCCTATAACAATATTTTGTATCAATTGTGTTGTTTGGTCAGCCGTTTATTATGAGCGGTATCATTATCATCGCTTTTCAAGTAAAGCCTGCTATCAACTGAGATTAATCAGCATTCCATCGAGCTATGTATTGTATCATTATTGAATTATTGTTGGAAGTTAGTCACAATTGTTGGCAGCTGTACTAGAGAAAAATAAAGGAGTGCTCACCTGGCTCTGGATACCCATCAAGGACAGACAGCATGTTGAAGGCGGGCTTAAGTAATTGGTCCAGCCAAGGGTCGAACGTCTTGAGTTTCAATTTCCTTTTGAGGTCTTGTAGCGCCTCCGGGATAGATATTCGGATTTTCAAATTTTTACATTTTTTCCTGACCTTCCACTTGTCAGGGTCATTCTAAAGCTCATGGAGTAAAGCACCATTATTAGTGCTATTCACTATTCACGGCTTAGTGTAATATGCAACTCTGCAAATCGAGAAACCTGGTGACTTATTGATCACTTGAACACAATGTTTATGAGATATGCGGTAGTGTTACAGAATGGTTTCTTCATTGAATTACATTAATGTGTGTAGGATGGAGGATTAGAATTGCAATAATGTCAAAGTTGGTAAATAGACACCGTAGGATGCTAGTTTGAATCCGACAGAAACATTTGTCGAGTTGAAGTTGCAGAGATATTGACATATTACGCATGTAATGCTCCAAATCACTGACGAACAAGGCTCCAGGGGCCGATAAAAGGTTTGCATATTTGTTGGTTTCCTATGACCTAAAGGCAATCGATCTTGATTCATTCATATCTATTCATTGTGAAACCACACGCTTAAGGAAACGGAAAGGAAACTTTTTGAAGTCTCCTTATACTTTCTTTTTCACAGGCGTTATGCGGACCGGGTAGTTTATTATGCGACGTTCCGACGTTCTGTTATGTAGCCTTATACATAACAGAACGTCGGAACGTAGCATACTCTAACATAAACTACCCGGTCCACATAACGCCTGTGTTTCTTTTGTAGAGAGTAAACACTGCTTTCTTGTCCGAACATTTATTTTGCTACAATTTTACACGGACTGATTCAGTTGAAACTGGATAAGCAGATAGATAGTAAATGGTCCATGGTAGAGAAATTTCAACACCTGTTTATTTTTCAGATCTTCGTAATTATGTATCGACAACTTTTCGAGTTTCAAAACCCGTCATAATTCACAAAGTCAGGTTTACCGAAACATGTCAATATTTACTTAACCCTGTTTTTCCTTCGCTGTTAGTGACTGATTTTTTTTGAATCCCTGAGAGGGACATCGTCAGATTGCAGTCATAAATTACCGACGTAGAATTGGTAGAAATAAATCGTCGTAGTCTTGATCAAAACTTGTAAAAATGACAGAGGTTGTTTTTGGATGACAACATTTATATTTTTAAAAATATTAAAAAACATTCACAGTTCTTGTTAATTTGACTTCTAGATACAGTAATCGTCTGTGTTAGGGACCGTCTCAGATTGTCGCAGAAGTTCAAAAAGCAAAATTCAGTCGTTTACGGGGGTAGACGTCCATTCAATTAGTGAACTTCAGTTTCGCACTTTTATTTTGTGATTACAATTGTGTGTACAAATTTAACAAAACCTGCACACTCATACCCACAAATTTTGCTGTTACTATTTCCAACTCGTTCGTATCATGCTGAAATTGGTTAGTACTCAAATTTGATTGATTGTATTATGGTCAGGGGAAACACATTCTTCAGTAGCTATAGCAAAATGCTACATTGTACTCTCAGACAGGCATCAACATTTCTCACTTTTGAACTTTCGTTTAGGCGAGGGGGTTTGATGTAAACGAAGGAATTTCGATTCTTGAACTTATGCGACAGTCTGAGACGGTCCTTAACCTGAAGCTTGTTTCCGTCGTGATGCTTGATTAGGCTGTACTCTGATTGAATTTGGCTCTGAAATCTCTGAACTTTCCATCTTTTTTATAATTGCAGTCATAACTTTAACGTGTACATCAGCAATTAAACCCGCCCCTTGAAATTCTTTTGGGGGAATGCTGGAAGGTTGAAAACCATACTTATCATGCAGATATCAATAGTTGCACAATACTGTACCAAAAACAACAGTTATGTTCTGTTTACTTGAAAGCTTCATGTATTTGACAGCTCTAAAATATCACCCAATTTTTGAAATGTTCAAAACTTGTCAGAACGAATAGCAATATAGATTCCTGTCTTGTGAATACTACACATAAAAGTTTTTAAGTTTACACTTGACAAGATTTTTTGAGTTTGACATCTGCAAATATAGATTAGACATTTAGCGACTACCAACAAAATTCAATGATTCGGTGAAAGAGCTGTCACCAAAACGTATCTGTTCCAAAGTGAGCATATCATCGAGATGAAAATAATCACCCCACTCGTCTAGAAAGTTTGCCAGAACTTTGAAATGATTTAAGAGTTATAAAACAACTGAAAGACTGTTTCATCTTAAATTGTTTTCATAAAATGTATATACAGCTGATGAAATTTCGAAGGAATCGTCGTAGTCAGATGACTATCTGTCATAGGAACTTATTTTGTCAATTTCCATTGAAAACTCCTCAATTTACAATATAAAGTACGCTTAAAAGGGAGATTAAAATTGTAATCCCGATTTTCATGCCTGGCTTGTAGAACATGATCAAAGTGATTTTGTGCTTTAGGCCAAATAAAGTACCTTGAAACCAAAACCTGCGTTAACAGTTTTGTTTCACAATTTTTTATACTATGAGAGACTCGTGAGAACGTAATACAGACTGTGTCCTCTTCGGTGTAAAGATTTGTAATATCAGAAAAATTAATAATATCATATAGTTCTCAGCCCTTTGTGTCGCGCCAGAGGTTAAGATAAGAAATTTTATTTGTATTGATTCATGATCAGTACTTTTACTAGCTATGTGCGTTTGTACGACAACTATACCCTGTTTACCCTCTGATGAAAACAGTTTACACACGTATGTCAGACCCTCCAGGTATAGATTTTCTATAATGTGTAAAAATTTTGGATGTAAATTGGCAATTTTCACCATGATAACCACCCTTTGTGTTTTATCAAGGGACGTATTGTGCCATCATTATCGTTGCAATAGTAACTGCACTGCCTAACTTCGAATAGCAAGCTGCAACAATCGTTTCCTATAAAGACTGGCAATTTTGGCATAAGCCACTGACACAGAGGGCGCTTTCTAAAATTCAATCTCAGCATTCTTTGCGTATGTCCGCGTCCATATGCACGACAGTTTTCTCTCTTTTCTCTTTTTGGGCATGAAAGTAACGATGTTTTGTATCAGTGACAAGGTGGATAATAATATCTACTGGCTAATAAGAGAGATATATTTTATGAATGGCATGTTATAAAATAATACTTTGCACTGTTTATATTTGTTTATCTACGAGCACTCAAAAAATATGGCAGCGTCTATGAATTTAGTCGCGATCGGGAACACTTCCCTTTATATTATGAATCTGCTCATGCGCAGTCATTAAGCCGCTGGTGCGACAATTAACTTCCAATTGCCTTGGAATAGAATAAGTAATACTACACCATTTTAATAACATTTTTGCAGAATTCCGATCCAGAGCTTTACCAGATCTGTCAAAAAAATGTCTGACATAAACAAAACTATTGATAATATCTCTCTACATTATTGAACCATGCATTGCTGAAATTCTGACAAGTTCATGGACAAAAACTTCATATGAAAATTACATAAGAATTGATTATTATAAAACGTTTGCGTTTCAAATCTAAATCTAAATCAAATATCTCCAAGTAACATCAGATATAACCTTACACTACAGCAATAAATCACAATCGATTGATCTTCAACTGTTATGTGAGTCTCTACTCTGTCTGTGGAATTAATTTTCTCCCATTGCGCATCAAGAATATGAAATTGACATCATTTGCATCTATCATACAATTAATAAATGCCATATCTTTTCTTGTGCGAATTTGATGTCAGTGATGTAAATTCACAATTTACAGCCTTGGAAATTTCGTGTCCATGACGTAGAAGCAATCATGTCCCTGACAACGAAGTTTTATTCAAGATGAAGTAAAATTCTCATCGTTAACCTGCCTTTATACAGACTTCGGGATTACAAAATAATATTCAAGGCATGGGAAAATTTTAATCTGTAATAAGGATATTGCACACAGTATACCACGCAAATCTTCATGTGACAAAAATGTTTATTACAATATATCAAGAAACTGTGTACAGAAACTTAAGTGACAGTTCGCGTATCTTCAAATCTCGTCTGGGAAAATTCAACTTGTTCACAGTAACATTGTGCAGTCTGCTAAGGTGTTACATCATTTCTTTTTCTCGTTGTATTCTGCATGGCGTAAGCTGTAAACGTAACTCAACTTCATTTAACTGCGGTTTCTCTATATTCCTGAAATATAAAAATGAACAATACATCTGAGTTGGAGAAAGTTCTGCCGTTTTTTGCAAGTGTACCTGTAAATGAAATCATCGAAGGTAAGATTAAGGACTGCTCTGACATATTTCCTGAAAGTACACTTTCCATGAAAGTCAGTGTTCTAAAGATGGGTGGAATACAAGATAATGATGTTTAAAAATATAACGATAATCGTTGATTGTGAACTTCACACGATATCGCAAACGTATGGATAATTCATGCTACAATACTCTTTGTCTGAATTAAGTCACAACTTCCTGTAGCCGGTGACTATATTCTCAACCAGAAGACATGCACTGAATAGAAAATGTAGATATAAACATATGGAGGTCTGTGACGTAGGGATAATTGATGTTTGCATAACATCTGCAAACTATCTCAGTCTCTATATTTCAAAATCTGATATCCAGCAGGACATCATATCAGACGATCAATCTCAGACCAACTTTACCATAATCTCTTCATTTAACAAGGTACATGCACAATGGATCTGTAAATTACAGATTATTGAAGAGTGAATAGCGATGGAACAACAGCGTCATGGCAAAGTTGACTGTTCTAACTGTTGTACTATGACGCATGCCTGGTATGGCATTGTTGAGAACAGTGAGATATGAGGCCCCTCACCTAAGCTATGTGTTCGAAATAAATAAATTCTCCGTTTTCGTACATTTCACACTTATTTTGATGTTCGAAACAGTCCGCTAAGGGCTTGTGTATGTAACAAAATATTTTTCCTGATCCGATACACGACCAATCTGCAATACCCACGCTGAACCGAAATATTGTATCGCCTTTCAAAGCATCGACTTTCAAATAGCTAAGTCCTACAGTGCTTTGTTTTGTTTATTTTGTTAGTTACAAACGGAGGCATACGTGTTTTGTTTTGGGTAATTTATATGCATATTTTGACGCAAAGGATCGTCATGTTTATAACTGGATGCACTTTCCCGCCAGAAATAATCCGACACAAAATGCTTTCTGCTTATTAAACCTCCCACATAAGTCTACTTATATCCTTCATCTAAAACGTCACGCAAGTTCAATTTAAGTATCCGAAGTATCAGTCGTCAAAGGCCGCTGTACTGTTGATTGTATTGCCGTTTATTAGAATGTGATTAGTAATTCGGTAAGTTCAAGTTTGGACTTCAATTTATTACAGCAACACTCAAAAAAGGAGGTTTCAATGCTTCAATTAAGCTTGTTACATTACAATTTGTCTCTTGCTTGTAAATTAAAACAGTAGCTTTCTTGATGCTCTACAAGTGAATTTTCCCTACATATACACATATCTTACTTACAAGGAAAGCGACCAGCTTCATATTCTTCAATCTTTGTAACGAGCTTTTCTTTCTCCATTTTAATAAACAATTCTTTCAGGTAGTTTACATCATTGCTGCTGATAATTCCCTTGTCCTCTAGACTCTTGAAAATATCTGTGGCGTTTTCCATTTTCTCGAGTTGCCTTGGAGCAATCTTGTCGTCAACGAAGGTTTTAAGCTTATCGAGGTCATCTCTTCGGCAACAATCGCTTAAAGACACATATAGTTGCGCCAGTGGTTTGATTTCATGTTCCGCCGTAGGGTCTCTCTATAAAGAGATGGACAGAAAACCAAATAACATAAAGTTTGTTGCGAGCCTTCGTGAGATATGAAGTTGTCAGTATCAAAACAAGAAATTTAAAATAAAACCGTCGTGATTTTTCACAAACTGATTCAACACCTACTATTTTCTTACCATATTGGCTCTCATCCTTACCCTACAATTTAACTCGAAAATCCAACCTACTTTCTCTTCATGATATATCCGTTGAACATAACTCTAATAATTCTCTTGCCACCTAAAGTAGTGTTAATTGTGAAACATCTAGCTCAACGTAATTACCAAATGAAAAACTGTAATTTAAGATAATCATGAGACTGCTTAACCTCTAACGTTCAGAAGAAAATTTACTTTTGAATCTGCCGTTATCCTGCAATAGAGTCAAGCATTTAAGGCCATAAATATTGCTCATGGTACATGATTAAATTGAATTTGACATACTTGGATTTATTGTAATGTTTGTTTAATAAGAAAATTTAAGCTCATCTATTTTTTCTGCAATTCGCTTGTGTTTATTGAACTTGCAATATTGAAACTTTCAGCTACTGAGGTCCTGACCACTTTTAATAAACTTAAACTTCAACAATTAAAATACTCTATTTTCCAAAACTAGTTCAAATCATCTTTTATTGATTTTGATAAAATCAGAAAACAAGATTTTTTTAAAGATGACAACCTTATTTGTTTGGACAAGGGCTGAAAAAATATATATCACCCTCAAGGTATTTTGTGCCTTAATGAACTGCAACAATACAGACAGATTGAAAAGTTAAAAAATCTTGATAACAACTATCACTGATCACTAGTTCCCTAAACGGTCAGGTCGGGCCAGCCGGTAGCCGGCTTGCAGAGCCGGAATAGTCTAAGCTAGGAAGCAGCGCAGATGAGGTACACATAGCCTGAGGTACTTTGACAGATTCGAGATGACAAGTGTTTTGTAATTAACAAAGAGTGTGAAGAAGTGTATCCTACGATAAAACAAAGAAATAGACAACTTTTTACAACTCTTAGCATGCAAAACGTGGCTTGTTTCTACTGAGGATGGTATTCGTTCTTTATTATTGAGCTTAAATCGTCCATTATTTTCAGGAATACAACCTGATATTTATTTGATACTTTTTCAGATTAAAACAAATAGCTTATAAATTTCACAGAAACTGCCATATTAAAATTGCAATCGTCAAATGCAAAGGGTAAGATAAGGGATACACTACCATTCGTACTACAGATATCCACAGTGATGCCGAAGGCATGCTGCTAAGACGACAATGACTGTCAACCAAAATAAAAAGTTCCAGTTCTCTTTTCTAGAGTTCTCGAAGCCAGAAAGAAAATTAATGATCTACCATTTGTTTTCATTTCTTTTGTAATTCAGTCAGCTGATTACACTACAAGGCCGAGCTTAACTTTTTTAATCTGTGCTTATAGTTTTAGACCTTGAACCCTGAGTAAACATTGCTAACGACAAAATCTGTCATCTGTTGCGAAAATAGCTATCTAGTTATCACAAAAATGTGAGAATTAGAAATGATCACAATGAAAGCTTGAAAATTATAATTATTTCAGAACCAGATAGGACTGTTTACACATTTCATAGTTCTATACATATGAAATGTGTAAAATATATAGGGTTTAGTATTTACATTTCGGACATGATAAATCACCAAAATGTTTAACTGACGACGAGTGATGAAATAGATTTTTTGACAGGTTGTAGCTTCCGATACCAGAGTGACTACAAAAACAATGCCACTTGTTTGAAAACTAAACAATAAAAAAGCAAAACTTACCCCGCTTGAATTTGGTGGCCTTCAAACAGAAAGAAAGAAATATGTTCATTCAAAAGCGGCGAATTAAAGGAAAGTGTGCTGTGTAAGGCTGATACTTGTGTTGGGTATGTTAAAAAATGCGCATGTACCGTCTAAACCTAAACAGTATAAATTATGTGACCCTGCACGCAAGTTCTACCGATAGCAGTTCTTTGTCACAATAAGTTTTTTCCCCTCCCCATCAAGTTTATTATTTAGGTCATCATAGAGATTCTTGCGTCTACTTAGGGTTTGGGACTGTGTATCACTGTGTAGTAAGCACAAGTCCATACAATAGCTAGATTACATTAATGGAGCCACTGGAAACTGATTAACTTGAAATGTACTATATGTTCCGTTCAATAGATTAAATGTAGCTTTAAAGCAATACGGTAATACGTTTAAGTTATAGAACGCGTGAACGTTTGTGCCAACAAGTATTACCCGATTTACCTTCCGGTGTCTTTCCTTGCATCAGCTGCACCATCATCACGATTTCCGGGATATGGGAACAAAATAAGATACATTTGAAGTTATGAAGTTAGCAAAGGGTTAAAAAATATCAGAGATGTAAGGCGGCATCACAATTGTTCATACTACTTCTACTGTCATCACCAACATTACTAATTAATTGTACGCTTTCGTTCCCATTCAAATTGTTGTCGGGATAATATCCACTGATTATTTTCATCTTTATCCCGTATTTTAGATATGATGCACAATATGTTATGAATGCTACAATGTTTTGAACAATGTAAGACCACTTACGTTGGGGTGAATCAGACAGATCCTTCTTGAAATGTTCGATGACACCTTCACATTTTGTTTTCTTCAGAATATCATGGATTATCTTCTTTCTTTGGATAATTTCAAAACGACTCGTTAATAGGTTAGCCATGTCATCTGCATCCTTAAGCTCTTCGACTCTTCCCCCAGGGACACCATGATCCTTCAAGAATCCTTTAGCCCGTTTGAATTGAGCCCCAGTCAATTCCTCGAATATAGCGATGATGACTTCCCGATCACCCATATCTTCGATGATTACGCTAATGTATTACCAGTGAGAGTTATTACCCAATCTGCAACAAGAAAGTGAGCAATTTATGGCATGGATTAGTATTGATACAACTAAATTTTTCTTTAAAGCGATCTATTACGCCTACTACTCAAAAACAGATAATTTGTCTATACATATTTCCTTCGTTTACAAATCTCTGTCTATCAGTTCACTTTCTATCTGTCGCTCGCCTGTATGGACTAGATATACAAATAAAAGTCAAATTAGTCTAGTGCAGTTTTTAAGAAAAACTGAAATTCATAATCATACTCTGAGAATGTACTCCTCGTCTCATTTCTCAATATTTTTAGGACCATGGTTTGCAAAGAAGTATGCCCTCCTAAATCAAAGCTTCCCAGTAAAGAACGTGGTACATAAAAAAAATCGAGAGCTCCGCGTCGTCCTGCTTTAGGTTTGTTGAGTAAGATTTTATTCCAGGAAGTGGAAGGAATTGTCACTTAGGTTTGTTGAGTAAGATTTTATTCCAGGAAGTGGAAGGAATTGTCACATATGGGTTCTCTCGAAATATCAGAACTGTTGACATCGCCCTACCTCTCATTCATCAATAAAACTAAACCGTTTGGTCTGATTTGCATTTCAAATTAAGGTTATGTTGCCTAAACGTGACACCAAAGTAACAGTGCAAATCAATTATTTTTAAAATATTTATTACTCAAAGCGGCCATCATCCTTGTGATATATCTGTTGGGGAAAATAAAAATTCTATAATTGATGCAAGCTTCAGAACGACCCTCACAACTGATAGATCAGAAACCTTGAGCTCAAGTTAAAGTCCATGAATCAGGTCAATGAATTCAGTTGAATCTCCACTCGTACGAGGTGAGTTGATGAGATTAAGGAGACGAAAACGAAGGAGTGTTTACACATTATGACGGTGTCCTTGAAGAATTTTTGAAAGATCCATTTACAGTTCAATATAGGGCTGTCCTGTAAACAACTATAAAACTGTTGTGCCCAACAAAATACCAATCTCATTGATGAATCATGTGATATTTTTGGTCCACGTTTTGCTTAAACATTTACTCACTGAATACCAGATGTAATGAAAACTGGCTGTTCTAAGCTGTATTCAGTAATGACGGGACATGTAACCGATCCTTGCTCCACAAATCAAATTTTCCAATCAGCAAAACCGGTGTCATTCAAGGGTTCGAGTTTCTCGTTCTCGGAATTCACTTAGCCACAAAAAATTGAGTTGGCTGGTTATAGTTTAACACATTTACTTCTCCTGTGAAAATTGTCTCGTTGTATAGAGAGTTGATAAACAAGAGTATTGGGGGACTGAAAGGTGTCTCTCAGAAATGCTGATATAACTCCACTCTGCTATTTTAAAAATATAATGGCACACAAAATACGTACAGCATTTTGGAAAATTCCATGATACGAGTTTTGAGAACGCCAATAGTTAGGTGTGATCTTTCCTCTTTTGTTAATGTCACAGGCGTTACTTACAAACTAGCTAAGTGTAAAAAAGAACTGCTCAAAAGCAGCCACTGGGTTAACCAACAGACAATTTGCCTCATGTCAACCAGCACAGAGTTTTGCTTGATTGATTAGTTGGTGTATGGCAAAGAAGCTAAAGGTGTTGGCGGTGTGGTTCGTCCAGGTAGTGGAAAGATGTCTGAACTACCTAGAAATAGGTAGGTCAAACAAGTACTTAGATATCTGATCATGTTATAAAATGATGACGCTATAACTATATGGTATAAAGAGGCAAATTTGGAAATTTGTAATTCTGCGAAGAGAAGTAATTTTCCATCATGTGCGATGGCATTAATATTAACCAGAATAAATGCATGCCCAGCGTCTTTCAGAGGGATTGTAGGGTAAAGTTGGAAGCAACTAAACGTTTTCGAAATGAAATGAAACACTGAATGACACATGAATATTTACTTTCAACAGAATCGTAATCATAAGCAACAAAATTGTAAGCCTAGGTTAGAATCTGTACAAAAGAAATACAACAGCCAAGACTTGAATGACATTTTTAAATTTGCGACTCCTGTAGAATGCACCACAGGGACAGACATTCAGTCTCTGAAACTTCAACGATTCTTCTCTAATCTACCACTTGAAAAGGCTCCTTTAGAAGCTCTTGTGTTAAAATTTCTCCACCGTCCTATATTTTCAGAAATGTAAAATTGTATTTTTCTCCATACAGTTAACACATAAGTAGCGGCCGTTTTGAATTTAAATTATCGGTTAAACTTGAGTAATTTGTTTCTCTAGTACCAAATTTGCAACGAGTGACCCCCGATTATTATTTATCGGTTTTGAAAGAGAATGATTGAAATCTTCCTTAAGAAATTTTGAGCAAAAGTCTAAGTACTTCATTTTCGAGGCTCACACTACATTATTATGTTTAAATGTATGCTTAAATAGTATATACAATACTGGATACAATATCACTGTCTATTACCTCACGGTTACTTAAACAGTGGTTACATACACTAGTGCCCTCAACGGTCAGCCTAGGCCAGCCAAAAGCCAGCCCATAGAGCTGGACTAGTCTAAGGTAGAAGGAAGCACAGGTTAGGCACACACAGCGAGAAAGTCTTGATTAAAGTATTCGAGTCATTAACAAATGCTGTGCAGGAGTTTTTCCTATACTGACACAAACATACGTAGGACTCTTTACAACCATTGGGATGTAAAACGTAGAATGCAAAACGTAACTCTAACAATGCTCATGTTTTCCTTCATTTTATTGCTATTATATCGTCCGGTTTTTTTAGAAAAACAACATTATATGTATTTGTTTCCTTCTCTGAATTTCTCTGAAAGAAATTACACAACAATTGCCACATAACAATTACAATCTTCAAACGAAGATGGCGAATTATGGGATACGTACCGATTTCTACTAAAGATGGCCGACCTGCCAAAGGCATGCTGCCATGGGATAATGAGTACATACCAAAAGGTTGTTGCTCTTTTTCTTGCAACTAGACGAATCCAGGAAACTCATTAAAGACCTTCTCTGTCGCAATTATTGCTCATTGTTTCAAAATACTATCTTTGCCATTGTCTTTTTAGCTTTACAGTCTGTGTTTGTCAACTTTACAGTCAGTCACCTGGCTCTTGGAATTTATTCGACAAACAGATTAAACAATGGCGACTCAGTCAACGAACTATCTCGTTAATGCTGGGACATTACATTGCAAACAGGGTGGTCACCAGCATATGTTTAAGCAATACTACTTGTTTGAAAATAAAGCAAATATGCCATCAAAAACTTACCTCTGTAGAATTCGATGCCCTTCAAACAGAGAGATAGAAATGTATTCATTAAAAACGTCGAATGAAAGGACACTTTTAGTGTTATGTTGGTTGTCACATGATAAAACTTGTGCGCAAGCGCATGTACCGCCTATAACTGAAGAATATAAATATTGTAACTTTACACGCAAGTTCTACTGATTAAAGTTCTTTTTTGGAATCAACAAGCATCAAATGTGGAAATTATTTTTATTTTTCAGTGTAAGAGCTAACTGTATCAATCTACCTATTTAATTTTGGCTGTGAATTATCAAATAGAATTAAGATTTAGCACAATCAATACGTAAAAAGATTCTAATCGTAAAAGTTAGAACAAAGATTGACTGCATTTGTGTTTGTCTATATAACTACATATGGATTGTTTATGTTATTTGTTTTCCCTATTTCCTTTGTAATGGAAATAAAACCGTGACATTGATATTCTCTTTACCTGACAACAACGACAAAACGTTCCGAACAATGGCAGGTGCTGTCTGCTGAGGTAAAACTCTGAGACCGTCTGTTCTTCTGATAATCCCTACATTTTGGAAATACGTTTATTTTAATCATATTTTAATCATATATTAAAACAGCTTCATCCAACGCCATGCCAAACAACATCCCAATGAAAGAGATTCCATCAGCATTCATGAATTATTTTGAAAACAAGGTGTCGCAACTTCGTGACAGGATTGGTTTACAACCGCACAGCTGTGAGATTAATGATGTAATGCCGACCCATACTTTAGCTGAATTTGACCCGGTGTCACCTGGGGATATAATTGCGTTAGTGAAACAGTCATCACCGAAATCTTGTGAACTCGACATTCTACCACATGGAGTGTTGAAGAAATGTGTACACATCTTGGCACCTTTCCTTGCGGATCTATTCAACAATTCGTTCACAACTGGCATCGTTCCGAGTCATTTTACGTCAGCGATCATTCGTCCATTGATAAAGAAAGTAGATCTTGATCAGAACATTCTGAAGAACTACAGGCCGGTTTCAAACCTCCCTTTCTTATCGAAAGTCCTCGAGCGGGCTGTTGTTCAGCAATTGAACCAGTACCTCAGTCTTTTCACAAAGTTTCAAAGCGCTTACCGGCTGACCATAGCACAGAAACTGCTCTCCTCCGTGTTCACAACGACATAATGCTTGCCTTGAATAACAAACATGATGTGATTCTCATCATGTTAGATCTATCAGCGGCATTCGACACAATTGATCATGAAATTATGCTTCAGAGACTACAATTTCGTTTCGGTATAACGGGCAAATGTCTATCTTGGTTTCGTTCGTACCTCGTTGATCGCCAGCAATGCGTCAAGGTTGGATCTGCATCATCCCCATTTTCTCGCATGAAATACGGTGTTCCGCAAGGATCTGTTCTCGGCCCTCTCTTGTTTACACTCTACACTGCACCTCTTGAAGACATCTTCGTACTCCATGGGATTGATTGCATGATATACGCGGACGATACGCAAATTTATGTCATCTGCAATAGACCTGACGATATTCGTAATAACATTGAACTCTGTGTCGACGACGTCCGCAGCTGGATGAAATCTAACATGCTTGTACTGAACGACAACAAAACTGAAGTTATTCACTTCTCATCACGTTTAAAATCTGATGTGACAAAGCTAGACAGTCTGAGAATTGGTCAATGCGACATAATCCCTTCAATTTCAGTCAGAAATCTTGGCATTACTTTAAGTCAGGACGGTAGCATGTCTGACCATATCAATATGTTGTGCAGAAATGGTTTCTTCTCTTGCATAGAATAAGTAAGATTCGTAAACTTCTTGACAGATCTACAACTGAAAAACTAGTCCATGCATTTGTGACTTCCCACTTAGACTATTGTAACAGTCTTTTGTTTGGTATCCCTAGAGACAACTTGCTCGACTACAGTCTTTACAGAATGCTGCGGCGAGGTTAGTTTCTCATACGCGCAAATTCGATCATGTCACACCCGTTCTCAAAGATTTAAATTGGTTACCTGTAGAGGCCCGCATCAGATTTAAAATTCTGTTGCTTACATTCAAAATTATCCATGGAAATGCACCTATTTATCTGAGAGATTTATTAGATTTATATGTACCTGCCAGAGACCTGCGATCGAGTGACAAATTATGTTTAACCCAGCCCCGTGGCAACTTTAACAAGACATATGGACAGAGAGCATTTTCAGTATGTTCACCCTTACTATGGAATGATTTGCCATTTGAAATTAAGACCGCCAGAAGTGTAGATAGTTTTAAGCGCAGTTTGAAAACCTACCTTTTTACTCAGTTTTATTTGTAATTTTCTGTTTTAATTTTTTAGTGTGGTTGTATTTTTAAATTATTTTATACAGCTATGTACAATGTGCTGAGACGTATGTGTAGTGCATTTTAAACAATTTTTAATAATAATAATAATAATAATAATAATAATATTATACTACAGGTAACGAATTATAGCAAAGGTGAGGAAAACGTGATAACATCATGCCAAATGAAGATTTTTTGCCTTCATTAAAATACATACTACTTCAAATAAGATAAACACCAAAATGTTATCAACACTTGTTGCAGTCGTCGGTCTGGGGGAGTTCACCCAGAGACGAGAGGTATGCTGGAACTTTGAAAATGTGAATATCAGTCGATGTTAAATAAGGCTTGTATTGATGAAATGTAAGATGACATATCTGTGATGCCCAGATGAAGATTGACTGTGTTCTTCTCATCACTGATTAGTTAAGACAAAACATACATATTTTTACATCTCTTACACAATTATTGAATAAACGTGCTACATATTCTCTTATCCAATTTGACAACAATTATGACTGAAGACGCAAAACTCATGTATCACATCCTTAGGAGTAAAGGAACATCTTCAATGTCTCAAGCAACGAGTTTCTTACTGTTCGTATCGTTTATTTACCTTTACAAAAACTTTGGGATTACAAAACAATATTAAACGCAAAGAAAAGAAAATTTAGTCTGTAACGTGCTCACATTTGTAAAAGGAAGCTTATTGCTCAAGATTTGTTCTAATAGTCTCTTGCGCCACATGAATTGGTATTATATTGTAAAACAGTTATACATATTAACTATTTTTGTATACCGTAGGCTTTACAATTTTAAGGATTGAGACATTCGATATCGTAGTAAATTTGTAGAGAAATGTGCACAGTATGTATATAAAGTTAGATTTAGCACTCCGTGTTGGCTAAATACTTGCAAATGGACCGTTATATTTATGCTAATTTATGCTACAAACAAAGGGAAATTATTTTTTAAGTCAAAATGTTCTCTCCTGACGTATAAACTTGTAAACTCTTGATTTGCTGACAAAAAGTGACCATTCCAATAACGAAGTTAAATTAATAGGATCCATAGATCAAGTTTCAAGGGCAAGATTCGGTACGTCGTGGATCCCATAAGCTCTTAAACAATGGCGATGAATAGAGACTAATAAATAAAGGCACTTAATTCATTCTTACGCTGAAAATCTTACTGCTGATAATCTTACGTTATGAGTCTCTCTGTCTGTCCGTCTGTCTGTCTGTCTGTCTGTCTCTCTCTCTCTCTCTCTCTCTCTCTCTCTCTCAATCAATCAATCAATCAATCAATCAATCAATCAATCAGTAGCTTATAATTGTGGAGGTGCGTATCTTCAAAATGATCACAAGCATGAACATATACTTAAAATGGAATAATGGACATCGATCGGTCAGTTTCAAATCTATTATGAAAGTGAAACATATTCGGTCAATCTTGTCATGTGCACGCCAACAATAAATTACAAGTATAATATGCAATATGCACAGGAGTCACATTTTATTTCAAATGTGTGAAAATGTTGTACACACTACAAGGCAATGACAAAGACTTCCAGCAACCGACGAAAATATGGAAAGTCGAAGTGTATGTAAAGGTAAACAATGTTTTTATGCTTGTTCTTATAGCCAATCTTTCAGCAAAAATGAACCAAGAACAGTTTTCTCCGGAATGACTTTTAGGTGAAGGGGGACTGCAGACCGTAACTCCTGTAGTCTGTACGAGTCGATATAAACCAAAAATATGGCATGATGCTGTTGCTATAAGTCTGGAATGGAATAGTAAACACAGAGATTAGTTAAACTTGAGTAGAGATGATTTTCTTATACTTCTTAATATTTTGCCCTGCATTACTTTGCTTTGCTGTACAAGACTCGTTTCAAAAATTGAGAAAAGGAATAACATTTCTAGCTGGCATGTGTGAATACATAATCTTAGGAATAATGTTGTCGTTCTAGGAATAGCATATCTTCCCTGCACAATTATGCTGAACGTCTTGTCATAAGTTTAGCTTAGCCGACTATGGTTTTGTACTTACCTGTTCATTTCATGAACTTGTTTCTCTTGCCATATCCCGTTCGCATTGCTCTACAAGTTTGATCAATGGCTTTCTTTGAATTTGCTTCAGCAGGTCCTTGAGCAACTCAAAACCATGGTCGAACTCGCCCTTGTCATCTAACCTGTTTAGAATTCCAGTTACATTTTTTAACTCTTGTAACTCTCTCTTTTCGAGTTGGTTTCCTTCCAATAAATGCCGCAATTTGTCTTCTTCGTCCACTCCAAGCTTATTATTAAGGTCATCATAGAGTCTCTTGCGCCTACTTAAAGTTGAGGCCTTTGCATCGCTGTGTTGTAAGTAAAAGTCAATACATAAATCCGATTACCTTAATGGAATAACTTCACATTTATTAACAATTCAATAGATTAAATGTGCCTTTTAAGTGTAGTTCAGTGCGTAAAATTGACTTTAGGACTTAAGAGTTCTTACGAGTTAGAAGGCGTGAACATCTGTTTAAAAATTTTGTATAAAAGCCCATTTACCTTGAGGTGACATTCTGTGCAGTAACGCTGGCTTCATCACCATCAGCAATTCCTGTATATAGTAACAAAATTACATACCTTTCAAAGTTCGCAAAGGCAAACAAATATTAAACATGAAGATTTGCGTTTCTATTTTCCTTACTACTAGCATACAATGTACCCAATTCAAAGCGTTGTTGGGAAAATTAGCAGAGTGTAATTTCCTATTTATTGCGTATTTCCAATATGGCACGAAATATTGTATAAATTCTGCAAACTGTGGAACCATGTAAGACAACTTACGTTGGGTTGACTTGGACAGATATTCATTGAACATTTCAATGACATCTTCACATTTGGTTTTCTTCAGAATGTCGAGAATAATCGTTTTTCTCTTACTACTTTCAAAGTGACGCCTTATTAAGTCAGCCATGTCATCTGCATCCTTAACCTGTTCGACTGTTCCCCCAGGAACACCATGATCCTTCAGGAAGCCTTTAGCCCGTTTGAATTGAGCTCCAGTCAATTCAAGAAATATATCTGCGATGACTGCCCGATCGCTCATGATCGTCGACGATTACGATAATATTTAACCAGTTAGAGGTATTGTACAGTCTGCAACAAGAAAGTGAGCGTTTTGTGTCATGAATATAATATCTGAATACATTTTCTGTATCATGATATTTTATTCTACCCAGGCACAGCCAGTTAATTATCAAAATATCGCTTACAAACTCTGCATCTGACTAAAAATGTATGTTTTAGTTATGGTCCGTCGACTTGCCTATTGTGACTGGATAGTTAAGGTCATTAGTTCACTCATTGTCAAGAAAACTAAAGTTCATAATCACATTCTGGAAATGCGCTCCTCGACTCGTTTCTCAATATTTCTAAGAATATTGTCTGATCATCATGACGAATTATGCCCTCTGAAGTTAGAAACTCTCTGTAAAGGACATGGTAATTTAAACGTTCAGAGCTCACTTCGTCTTTCTTGGTGGTTGTTGAGTTAAATTATATTTCGTGACCTACATAACAGACATAATCACTACATTGGTTTCGTTTGAAATGTTCGACTACTTGACATAGCCGTACCTTTGAGTCAGCAATAGATCTCAACATTTGGTATGATTTGCACTTAAAATATGGTATTGTTGTAGAAAAGTGGCCAAAACAACAAGGTCATCCAATTTGACTGATTTTAATTGTCTCAGAGAAATTTATCAGTTATATTCATATTGACCAATGTTTACACCGTTCAATTAACCCCAGTATATAGATTACACTATGAATAAATAAATATATATACAAACACATACACACTCATATATAATATATATATATATATATATATATATTATATATATATATATATATATAATATATATATATATATATATAGTTAGTTACGGCAAATTTATATCTACACAGATATATATATATATATTATATATATATATATATATATATATATATATATTTATATATATATATATTCTGATGATTGCTTAGCGCATAAAACAGCCTGTAGAGTGACAACTACGAGTTCCAAGATTCTCAGTATATATATATATATATATATATATATATATATATATATATATATATATATATATATATATATATATATATATATATATGGATATATTTGGATATATATAGATATATTTATATATATATATATATATATATATATATATATATATATATATATATATATATATATATAACCAAGCACTTGCAGCACTAAACCACTCAGTAAAGCGGTTTTTAGTGTCTTTAAATTAATTTTGAACAAGTACACAGATTCCATCTAAAAATAATTTTTACAGCAACATCAAAACTTTCTGGGTTGTGAAAAATTCTTTTCAAGTAATTGAAAAGTTGAACGTCATCAACACTAGGAAAAAGGCCAAATGCATCTCAACATTCGATTTCAGTACACTATACACCAAAATTGAACGTAAGGATCTACTGAAAGAATTGTATAACGTAGTTGACTTTGTATTTGAGGATGGAACTAAACGATATATTGATTTCTCTTCTTATAAGGCATTTTGGTGCAAAGAGAAACAAAGCCTTTGTTTTTCTCAGGCATCACTGAAGTCTGATATAAAACATCTCATAGTTGAAAGCTATTTCCAGATAGGCAACATACTCCTTTTAAAAACACAGGCATTCCTATGGGTATTGATCCAGCACCATTTTCGGCAAATTTATATCTACACAGGCATGAGTATAGATTCATGTCAAAACTCATTCAAACCGATATAGCTCTTCCTTAAAAATTTCATGGATGCGCACGATTCATCGATGACATATGTCTTCTCAATGATGGTGGAGAGTTTTGTAGATCATATGAGCAAATATATCCTGCAGAGCTCACGTTGAAGTGTGAGCATAATGGACAACATGCTACATTTCTCGAATTGGACATATCTATAGTAGATGGAATATTCGTCTATAAACTCTTTGACAAGCGCGATGATTTCAAGTTTTCTACAGTGCGAATGCCAGATCGCGAAAGTAACATCCCTTCGTATATTTTTATGGCACTGTATTGTCAGAATATCTTCGCATTGCTCGCGCAACACTTCTAATAGAAGATTTTCTTCCAAGAGTTGCCAGCCTGTACAACAGGATGTTGTCTCAAGGAGGACAACAACCTAAAATTATCAGACAGTTTCATAAAGCTATGTCAAGACATCCTCAACTTTTTGAAAAATTCAATGTAACACCGCAAGACATCATATGTAACATAACACTCAGAATAACTTAAGGTGTGGTGGTACCTGATCAGTACTGCTTGGGGAGCCAAGGCAGTTGACTGTATTGTTTTCAAATCCCCGAAACAGTCGCCTTGGTAAATAACTGATGAACACCTAGGAGATTTTGATGATGTTATTTCTTTGCTGTATATTAATTGTTATAAACTAATCCTGCTGATGTCATATCTTCATCACTCATATGACGCAATCATAGTGAACCCATATGATCTATTGCTTGCACTTGCATGACGTTACTTTACATCATTGCTGTATTTATTCCATCCGAGTGAATTTAAACTGTTTAACTACTTTTGATTATATATATACATTAAAAAGATGTTGTCTAAGAATGTTTACTCTTATTTATATTCACCTTAGTTCAGTTCATACTGTTAACATTGAATTAAAACAAAAAATTTATGATTGGGGATGAGATGGAAGCTATCTTCTATAAAACGTACATAAATTGTCCTTGCACGATTTCCAGAAACTTGTCATATTATAGACGACTACGCATGTTTAGTATTTTTCTTGATCACATGTTATTGAAAGACCCAAATTGTGCATTAATTTCTAAAGGATGGGAACAATAACTTGTACCGAGTTCAAACGATAAATGACATCACTTGAGGTAGAATATGGCTCTAGGACAGATATTATGACTCTCAAACTTTTTCAATTCTTTTCTGATCTGCCACTTGTCGGGTTCATTTTGAAGCACTTTGAGTAAAAGAAACCTTCCACCCTCTTAGAATTATGCCAATGAGAACTGTATTCCCCCGTGGATTTAACGCAGGGATGGCGGTCATTTCTTTCGGTAAATCTTGGCTTATAAGTTTCTCTAGATCTAGTACCAAAATTTACACGGTGACCAATGATTGTTATTCTTCATTGTGAAAGTGAATGGTTGAAAGATTCTTTGTGGAAAATTTCAGCGAAAGCTTACAAATTTTACTTTCGAGGCGCATAATACTTTAATGTTGCCGTCATTTTTTTCTTTGTGACATTTCAAATGATGACCTCGAGACTGGCAAAATGTAAATGCTTTATTGTGGTAGTATATCCCGAGAATTTTAAAATATGCAAGGTCCGTCTTTTGTTACACAATCTGAAGTCCATGCATCTGTATTATTTCTGAGGACATGACTTTGTAAATAATTGATTACGACTATTATGTCTTCAATTAGTAGGGTAATTCGCAACTTGAAATTGAAAGAGTTAAAAGTTTGCTCAAACTTTCCTCAAAAAATCTTACAGGCATTTTATTTCAAAATCAAGATCGGGTCAACGTAAAAATTTTAGTACTTTCGAAACAATAACCACATATTTACCAATATTTGAATTTCAAAATGGGCACCATCCCTGTGTTTTCTCTATGGAAGGAAATTCCCTGTTTTCACAAAACTGATGTGATGAAAACTATACTCCATAAGCTTCAAATTTGTTAAAGTAAAAAAAAAATATAGCCCCGTATACTAGGCGCAATCTATCTAATATTCCCTGAGCTCAAACATAAGTCCATGAATCAACTCTTTGACTCAAAGAGTCAATCGGAGATGTGAAAGGCGACCGAGTTATTTCATTTAGATCAAATCCAAGCTCTGGGCATTACGCCTAACCTTTACAACTCAGACGCCTGCATCCGGAATTAAAATGATTCAAACACAGAGACTTAATTTTTTTCGGTTAACGTTTTATTTAGGGAACTCTAAGGCTGCATTCAAAGGGGCTTTGGGAGGGGGCTGGAGGAATTCAGGGGGATTCGAAAATTCTGGGGGTAGCCGAGGGGGGACTTGAAAGTTTTCCTCTGCCTACAGGGGGGACTGAAAATCTTTTGGTTCCCAACATTTTGATGTCGTTCAAAGGTTCTAATGTTACCAATAACTACAAATCTAAAAGGCGTTTGGTAAATTTTATGACTTGAATCTCGAAAAATCGAAAAGTGTATGAACGCCATTAAAATTTTCGTAAAAACAACAAGTTGGCCTTGTAACGGGGCAGGAGCTGCAACTGTTGATATTTTTTTTAATTTATCTATACAATGAATCATATATAGTTTCGTCGTGTCTCTATAAGCATGCTGAAAAACACAATATTCAGTTTGTCAACAAACCCGTTTATCGAAATATTGGTGATAGTTGATTTAAAGTTAAGATTTAAAGTTATTTGTCAATGATACAAATGCGGGGTATTATACAATATATTCACAGGCTGTGTTTGCAATCTGAATACTGGACAGTTCAACACGGTTGTATAAACTGACTAAAAATATTGTTAAAATGCAAAGTTAATACAGCTGCTGCCCTGCTACTGTCTTCGGGCGGTGTCACTGTCACTGCACACCGGCTGTGAGAGTGATACATGTAGCTCTGACTCTGATATAGTTTAAGAAGAGTCTGGGCCATAGGACACTCAAGTGACAGTAAAACATACATCTAAGTTGTACACAAGATCGGATCAGAGAGCAACACATAGGCGACTAGGAGACTTAACAGTTACCACGTATTATTTTAATTTTGACCTATGAGAAATAGAATAATTCAATATTAGAGAAAATATTAGAGAAAAATGGGGTCACAATGCTTGATTTTTTACAAATGTTTGATGAAAAGTCTGATGCAAAGAGTACTTCTCAAATCACTTAAAATCAATGTATAAAATCACTCATTTAAAGTTCATGCAATAAATGAAATTTTCTCATCTCATCGTACAACAACACAAAAATAAACTTTGGAAGAGTAAGACTCTAATTTAAATCTAAAAACGCGTGACTGAATAGAATTATTTATTTTTTACCTAATTAACCATTATTACACCCAAATTTTCTGAGATTGAAACATTTCTTTGATGGGATATTTAAACTTTCCAGTATTGTCCATTTTGTAAACCATTTATAAGTAGCATCCAAGATGTATATGTCTTGCACTTAAAAAAAAATTATGGGTATGTCATTGTTCTCAGTTTTTCACACTCTGGTACATTTTTTCACACTCTGGTAAAATGTTGCCAGGAATTCACAATTTGCATACTCTCTCATGATTGTCATTTTGTGTGCTGTTCAGCTGGTGCCATTCACCTGACCAGAGTTGGATAAACTCAAGTCGGCTTAGACTGATAAATCCAAATAGTCTACTGATGCGTTTAAAAGTGAATCAATCTAAGAACTTGCCTTAGGAATACATGTATGGCTCTATAACCTGCTGAAAAGAGGTACTGTCGAACATTTGCGTGTAGAAGTGCGCAATACGTGTTAAATTTTACTCTGCGTGCATTCCTAATAAATATGCGGCTGTATGATAATGTTTGGGGGGGGGGACTTTAAAATTTTTGATCATATAGACTGGACGGGGAACTTGAAAATTTTTCAGGGTGTTGAGGGGGGTCTGAAAAAAATAAGATTTCAATCGAAATTCCCCCAGCCCCTCCGTCTAACCATTTTTGAACGCAGCCTAAACCTTTGTACTCTGGCAGTGCCACCCTTCTGTCGTCGTAAATCTGCACTCAGTCTACCACAGATCTTTTTGTCGATCGTAGGCTACTTATAAGATTAACCGAGTCATATTTTAGAATTAAGCGTTAAAAAAAACCAATCATATTCGTTCCACGAGTTTGCGAATAAATTGGTAACCTCCACAGCCAAAACAACTATAAGACACCTACATAACTTGCTGTAATATCATGGCGCTTCTTCATCCAAGCATTCTGTATAAGGAACGTAACCTTTAACCTGCCATGAACATAGTCATTCAATGGCTATATTGACAGTCAAGCATTATCAAGTAATAAAATTCAGCATTCTTTACTTTACATCCGTTTTCAATGGCAACTATACCCTCCATTTGCATTGAAAAACAACAAGCCGAACTGTAGTATTACACTAGTAAGCCGCCCACTGTATCCCTATTTTCAACGATTGATTGGTGTTGATTTCAAGGACATAGTAAAGAGTTGCAATCTTTCTGTTTGTTGTCGTTAGCCAATACAAGTCTGGTTCCGTGACACACATCGAAACTGATGATGTTAATCAAGCCTATCTTGATATTTACTACGATATCGAAAGTCAGGTATTTATTTTAAATGAGCGATAAGGACATGCCTATTACCAAAATTGTAGCAGCTGAATCTTTTATTAAACAAACAATCCTATCAGCAACTCAGCTAGATTAATGGTGTACAAACATGCAATCAATGGATCTTCAAATTACCCTTTGGCGAAGTGCTGGCGGCGAATTTACACAATACCATTCTGACACAATGATTACCCATGTCTAATTGGTTGTAAACACTATCATTTTCATATCAGGATATTGTATCTCATACGGTAAATCGGTTTGAAGTGATGTTTCCGGTATTTTCTGTCAAAAGCCCAAACTCCATGCACGTTAACATGTACTTGACAATGAATTCCATTCCTCATTACCCTCTACAGACATATGCACACGGACAAAAAGTAGAAGCAACGGTACCTTAAGTCTACTGAATTCCCTTGGTAGACGTTTTCTGCCAGGAAATTTTCGCTAGGTATATCCAAAATGAGGGCGATGCCGTCTATTACTTCTTTGGTGCAATGTCACAAACACTAAACTGCCCATGCGCAGTCACTGCCGCCATTTAACGGAAATGCAGGAGGTGTTTATTTAATATATTGGTGTGAGTTAGAAACCCAGCCATCGTCATGTGTGCAAAATTGAAAGCCAGACAACAGTAGAGACCTAAATATGTAGCACCGACCTATCCCATAGTGAAGAGGATGGAGAAATGCAAATATATGTTACTATATGCATTAAACACACTGTTGGGCATAACGGAATATATTTAACGTAACTCTAAGCGCCACTGATCATTCTTTAGCTTTAGATATTTGGCGCTATACAAAGCAGGATAGATAGATAGATAGATAGATAGATAGATAGATAGATAGATAGATAGACAGACAGACAGACAGACAGACAGACAGACAGACAGACAGATAGATAGACAGATAGACAGACAGACACACAGACAGACAGAGCCGTGCTTCTTCACAACTTTGATCATTGTACCTTAACAAGTCACTCCCTAGGTTTAAGTACACTCTATCCCTGACTACATTTTTCACATTTCCTCCTCTACGTCAGTATTTCATGTCTTTACTTAACGGCTGTCATTAGCCGCATATATAACCTCACAGAGTTTATCCAGTTTAGCAATACTATAGTGACCCGGAACTATTTTGTACCTGGCGCTGCTGCTCAAGATTGGCGACAAGCTAGAAAACCAGGGTGCAGGAAACTAAATGTTTGCACTCATACAAAGTTGATCTAGCTCATATCTTGTATAATAAACATACTGACACACAAAAGAAGCCTGTTTAATGGAAATTTCATATGACTATTCGAAACACCTATAGATAGGTGTGATCTTTGCCTTTTTAGCTCCGCTCTCAGCGATGCGGAGCTTATCAAATAGATTGATTTTCAGTCGTCGTCCGTCGTCGTCCATCAACAATTGCCTTCTCCTTTGAAACCACAAGTCCGATCGCTTTGAAATTTTATATGCAGTTAACCGAGGGTAACCTCACTTAGGGTGGTTGGAAAGGCTATTTTTGCACCAATTCTTTTCTCAGAGTTAATGTCAAGTTTCAAGTGTTAGAATCAAGATATTTAGTTCAAATTTTCAGGATAACTCCCTTAGTTTATATTTTCTCCATAGAATCTAAAATTGTATATTTGTAGCCATGATTTTGAAAAATGACACCAGTAAATATTAAAATTTAATTTTTCATATTTTTTTACATATTTGAATTTAATAATAATTGGATAGTATTAATATTACCAAATTAGTTATACATATGTTGACAATATTTATTGTAAGATTTGTACGGCAGGATTTGTAAATAAAATTTGTTTTTATGATTTACATGGGTTATATATCAAAAAATTATTAAAAATTCTTTCAAATTTCAAAATGTGATTTTTCAAAAAGTACTTCAAATACAGGAAAATTGTGCCGTACAAATCTTATCTGTAACCTTGTTAATAGGCTGTAAAAATTCCATGTCCATATCTCATTTCAAAGTTGGATTAAATTGGTATACAATTATGTAGGAAAACTGTTATTCTGTCAAAAATGTTGAAAACAAGCCATATTTGCACCCCTCTTTAGAAGTCATAGAGCAGTTTTTTTGGTTAATCTCACTTTTGACACCTCTTTGACACTCAAAGAATCTAAAAATGCATTTACAATAGCAGTCACTCACTCTAAATGCCAGCACCGCCTTGTCAAACTTTCCTGAAAAACAGCAAATAATGACTTTCCCTTTTGAAACATTTTATTAAAAGCTAGGGGACCTCTACCATAGTTAATACACTAAGGACTCCCCAACTTCTTCTTATTTGGTCAGTTTTTCAGAAGTTTTAAAGGCTATAACTCTGCAATGCCTTTGTGCCCAAATGTCTAGTTTTTTTTATTCCACAGAGAATGTTGACTACTTTTATATTTTAATAATTTTGTTGAAATTTATAACTGACGCTCTAGCCTTTCCAACCATCTTAAGTTTGTTCAAATCGTGGTGAAATTTGCATATTTTGTATTTAGGGGGAATTTTTTACTGGTTTTTGGTAAAAAAAATCTTCTTCTCTGAAACCACTTGTCCGATTGCTTTCAAATTTGATATGCAGTTTACTTAGGGTGACCTCAGTTACATTTGTTCAAATCGTGGTAAAACTTGTTTACTTGTATTTTTAAGGCAACTTTTGTCGGTTTTTGGTAAAAAAATCTTTAAAAATCTTCTTCTTCAAAACTACCTGTCAGATAGCTTTGATCTTTGGTACAAACGTCTCTAGGGATGATTTATTTCACATTTGTTCAAATTGTGCAGAAATATGCAAATTTGCATTTTTAAGGCAATTTTTGCCATTTTTGGTCAAAAAATGAGTTTCTGATAAAGTACTTGTCTGATAGCTTTGAAATTTGGTATACAGGTTTTTATAGATGAACTGAGTAATATGTATTGAATTTCTGATGAAATCTGTAATTTTGTAATTTTGGTGCAATTTTTGCCATTTTTGGTCAAAAAATGAGTATTTCCAAAACTACTCATCCGATAGCTTTGAAATTTGGCATACAGGTTCCTACAGATGAACTAAATGATCTTCATTGAAATTATGATGAAATCTGCAATTTTGTATTTTTGGGGCAATTTTTTCAATTTTTGGTCAAAAAATGTGTTTCTCAAAAAGTACTTATCTGATAGCTTTTAAATTTGGTATACAGGTTTCTACAGATGAACTTAGTAATATATTGAATTTCTGATTAAATCTCTAATTTCATATTTTTTCGGCAATTTTTGCCATTTTTGTCAAAAAATGTGTATTTCCAAAACTACTCATCTGATAGCTTTGAAACTTGGTATACAGGTTTCTATAGATGATGTAAATGATATCTATTGAAATTATGATGAAATCTGCAATTTTGAATTTTGGGGGCAATTTTTGCCATTTTTTTCGGTCAAAAAATGTTTTTAGTCGCCACGGACACCATGTGGGGGGACCTATAGGTGTGGTCATGTCCGTGTGTCCGTGCGTGCATGTGTGCGTCCGTGCGTCCGTCCGTTCAAACAGATATCTCAGAGATGCGTTGAGCGATTTCATTCTAACTTGGTACAACGATTACTTCATTTATCATACATATGCACGTTGATTTGTTTTGTGATACGATCCAATATGGCTGCCATGCGGCCATTTTTTACGATTTTTTTCATGTACGGAGCCATAACTCAGGCATATCTCAACAAATTTTATTCAAAGTTGGTACAAGGACATTAACCCATGTCCTACATATGGATGTCAATCTGTTTCATAGTATGATCTAATATGGCCGCATGGCAGCCATTTTGTTACAATTTTTTCATGTCCTTAGCCTTAACTCAGGCCCGTCTCGACCGACTTTATTCAAACTCGATTTTATTCAAACTTGGTACAAGGACATTGACCTATGTCATACATATGCACATTTTTTTCTTTTTATAATCAAAATTCTTTATTCAAATTCACACTTGAAGTGAAAAAGCACAACTTTACATAAGCAAAAGGAAAATCAGCCGCTAGAAAAGAATACGACGAATTCTCAGTTCTTGTCTATATAACATTTCACATGCACATTGATTTGTTTGGTGATATGATCCATATGGCTGCCATGCGGCTATTTTGTTACGATTTTTTCATGTCCTTAGCCATAACTCAGGCACATCTCAACCGATTTTATTCAAAGCTTGTACAAGGACATTGGCCTATGTCATGCATATGCACACTGTACGATAAGATTGAATATGGCTGCATGGTGGCCATTTTTAATGTGTTTTTTTTCATGTCGAGAGCCATAACTCTTAAGTCGCGCAAGTCTCAACCGATTTTTTTTTCAAACTTGGTAAATGGACATTGACTTATGTTATACACATGAGCGTTGATTTTTTAGACAGTAAGATAAAATATGACTGCGTGGCGGCCATTTTTACGATATTTTCATGTACAGAGCCATAAGGCAGAAATATTTCAACCAGTATCATTCAAAGTTGGTACAAGGACATTGACGTAATTCATACATACGCACATCACTTTGTTTCACGGCATGTAGCAGTATCATGTCAACTACTTAAGTTTATTAATTAGGCTGAAATGTCAAGAAATACTCCATCAAAAATTCATGAAACTTGGTACAGATGTTAAGCTCACATTGCTTTAACATTGAAAAAGTCATTTATTAGTGTCATGTTAATTAATTTGTAATTGCTTATGTAATGAACTTTCCTAATTAGAGTGATATATCCACAAATACTGCATCAACGTTTCTGAAACTTGGTACAGATGTTGATCTCATAGTGTTGTAAACACTGCATCAAACTTTATGAAATATGGTACTGGTGATAATCTGTCAGTGTTAGGATAGTATGCAAAAATGTTTGACAACATCCTGTCGATTAATTACTAATTGACTCATTTAATGACCTTTTGTAATTAGGATGGCGGCGTACATTGGTTTTATGTTTTCACTACCATGGAACTCATTCTTAGCCACTGAGCGCCATCTGTCTCACAGTAGTTTTATCACAGACCTACTTAATGAAGATGACTCTATCCTCTCTGAGGACTTGTAACTAAATTACCCATTAACAAGTGGGGACTGTGTCATCAACGATGACTTGTTCTCAAAAAAGTACTGGTTTAATAGCTTTGACATTTGGTATACGGTTTCTTCAGATGAACTGAGTAAAATATATTAAATTTCTAATGAAATCTGTAATTTTGTATTTTTGGGGCAATGTTTGCCTTTTTTGGTCAAAAATGTGTATTTCTAAAACTACTCATCTGACAGCTTTGAAATTTGGTACACAGGTTTCTACAGATAAACTAAATTATATTTTTTGAAAAAATGATGAAATCTGCAATTGTGTATTTTAGGGGCAATTTTTGCCATTTTTGGTCAGAAAATTTCTTTCTCAAAAAACTACTTGTCAGATAGGTTTCGTTGACATGTTCTCAGGGATGATCCAATGTGATATATTCAAATTAAGATGAAATCTTCAATTGTGTATTTGTGCAGCTATTTTAGCCACTTTTTTCTGGCCATTGAAATGAGCTATCAGAGATTTCCACCTTCTTCATCAACATGTGTCAAAAATAGTTATTCTCTACATAAATACAGCGGAGCTATATCGGCCGTTGGGTCGCTTGTTGTTAATATCGCAGGAGTTACTGACAAAGTTAAATGCAAAAAGAGCATGGTTAGTCAGCAGAAACGTTGCCTCATGTCACCAAGCATATAATTTTGCCTGTTTCATTTGTGAGTACACGAAAAGAAGGTGGATGGGTGCGGGGTAGCAAGTGGAATGTTCGTCCAGGTCGTGGATTTTCCAGCAGGGAGGGCTATATACAAACTGATTGTATAAACAAATATGGAGATATTTGATCATATTATGAAATGATGGGGTCAGAACCATGTTACATGAAGAGGCTACTTAGTAGAATTTCCAATTTGGCAAGGGAAATGAAATTATTTTTTACTCTTGTGCAATAAGAGGCACCAATATTGACTGGAAAGAAATGCCCTGCATCTTGCAGAGGGATCTCAAGGTAGTTGGAAGCAACTTCACATTTTCGAAATGAAATTAAAAACTGAATGAATCTTTACTTTCATCAAAGTTCCAACCAAGCGCCAGGAAATTGTAGGCCTAAGTAAGTGTGTTTACAAGGGGAGAGTTAAACTTAAAACGCGTTTCAGAAATACAACAATCATGACATGAATGGTATTTTTATTTGCTATAAAGTGATGTTTAAATGTATGCTTGGACAATATGATATCATCGATAGTTTAAATTCGCCATAAAATCCCATTACAATGCATATCTTTGTATGATGTGTAAGCTACTTAAACTATCTAATGGTACTGCCAACTACTAATAAAATAAACTGACAAACCATGCATCTTCATCAGGTGATGTAAGGATCGACATATTCAGAAAAGCAGAAGGTAACTGCTATAAAAGAACAGTCACTTTTACATGTTCACAGAAATATCACCACATGCACGTAGATTTGTATAGGTTTACTCTCATGCCTGCTGTTACTATGATATATCATAGCACCAAATCCAATTGGAAAATTCGAATACTATGTTGACTAAAACTACCAATCATACTAATAAGATACCTGGTATTAAACCAAAGGGCAGCTTTTTCTTACTGTAACACCTATAGTGTGCAAGCAGGGAAAGCAAAAGACTCTATGGGCTTAGCGTTGTATTTTGATCATTGGTGTCTTTGCTATATCGTGGGTATATGTATCATACGGTAGGTTTTGAATTGAAATCCGATAAAAATTGTATAAATCTATCTATATGGAATGCTTGGGTCAAGCTAAATAAAAACAAAACTGTAATGATGTTTATTTTGAAAATAGTAATCACAAACTCATTTATTTCTAGGGAAGATTCTGGCATCCATGGGTTCCACTTTAAGGAATAGTTGTCCCTTTATTAAGAAATAAAAATTGTCATTTGTTCGAATGTTTACGTAACAGTTTACTCAGAACACACTTCCTTAAACCTCATTTGTGTCTTCTTGATGTCTTCACATTTCAAAAGTAACTGTTTGATCTCCTGTGCTCTCTTAAAAGCCCCTTCGTAATCATTCAGAACTTGTTGTATGCGAACTGACCACTTCTCAATATCTTCTTCACGCTGTCTATCGTTGACCCCTACATCAAGGATGACAGCATTAGCCCTATCTCTGTCGATGTACTTTATCAGAAACTTCGCCAAGCCTGAATTTTTGGTCAAGAGGACAGGTATACCTGCTGCGATGGCTTCAAGGCCGACCATACCGAAGGGCTCACTGCGTGAAGGCATTAAGCAGATATGGCTCTGCTGTAGATCTTCTCGAATCTGATCCTGGGATCCATAAGGATAAAGATTATACTGCAGGTCTCCGCAGGTCACATGTTTTTCTATGTATTCCCTTGACTGTTCTCCCTCTCCTTCTGGGATACCTCTGATGGTCCATACTGGAGCATCTTCGTTTGGTCTGAACTTCTTATAGTCTGCAGCTACTTTGCTCAGGGCACCTGCGACAAGATCATAACCCTTCAAATTGGCCACTCCATGTACTCTGCCAAAGGTGAGTATCTGGACTTTACAATCAGCCGTTGGCTTCTTCATTGTGATTTGAAAGAACTTCTCATCTGGCATGGGAAGGAAGAGCTCATGTCTGAGTGAAGGATACTTCCGGTATTTGTTTTCAAAATGGCTGTACATCCGGGGCCCAACAGAGAATACGACAAAGGCCCTAGAAGCTTCCTTGCAGAGTGCATTTTCCTTTTCTTGTACCTTCTCTGGGGACCATGAAGATTTGTGAACTTCGTTATCTTCTGGTATGACGTGGTTGAAAAGAATGACCTTTTTTGACTCGAACAGTTGGTCCCTGATATTAAGGGCGGCCGTGGACGTGATTGGAAGGTGACCAATGATAATGTCAATGTCTTCGTCTTTTATGTCTGGAAAGTGGACAGTAGAGTAATACTCTAACCAGGACATATCAGGCTTTCCTGGAGCACCTTTCGATGATGGTAGCATTAATGTTATCCCCTTTGAGTTGGCGTCATCTATGTCTTCTCGGGTGGCTTCAAGGGCGGTTGCATAAACCTTCTCTGTAATTTCTGCAGCAAGCTCACCAATGTGTCTGTTGACGGTTGATAGGCCACCTTTCTGTGTCCCCCACTCGCTGCCCACAATGAGGATGCCTTTATTTATCTTGCTGCAAGAGGAAAATAGCAAGCAAAATCTCAAACTTGATTCTCTTTGCGTGTTATGAGGTAATATCTTTTTATGATGGGACTATGTTCGTATTATCCTTTCTGCAAACTCTGCTCATTGATGGACACGTGCCTAATATATAGTTTCAGATATGTCAACAATGTCATGCCTTATCCATCATGTGTTTAGTTGCACAAACAAAAATCATTCATCAAGCTTTCTTTCTAAGAATTACCTTTTCAAGAAATCTTTCAAAATGAATTGTATTCAGCTGTATCTATCTCTCACACTTACCTGGATGCAGTGGGGCCTTTTTTATGAACCTTGCTACCTTCGCCTGCTGTACCTGAAAGGGGACAGTAAAACACGTATTATAATTGTTAAAATATAAAATCTTTAATGGGATAGAAAAAGAGTGAATACATTCCCTCCCTGTTTCCGCTAAATACCAATACAATCTAGGCAACATACTGAAGTACTTTAGGTAGTTGGACGACTATATTTCAAGGTATGCAAACTAGATACATTAATTTGTTCATCATCTATTATTATAAATTCATTTGTATATTTTTTCTATAAATACAAGTTTTGAAAAAACAGCATTTTGATTCATATTTTCCTTCTAAAAACAAACTTTATATTTATATTCACATGCTTTTTCCATGGCACTGCAAATTATAAAAATGTGAGCCACACGTAAACCATATCATAGCATTTAAAATTTCTTGGCGTTCAGTGATGAGATTTAAATTTGAAATCAGTCAAACAAAACCTTACAGATTGTCACAGAGACCCCGTACAAATGAATTGTACATCAAAATGTGGAGTCATGCCACATGTAAATCTGAATAAACAAGGGACAAACCTGATAAACGCAAAGCATGATCCGAGGAACAATTGTCATACTTTGCACTAACATTTTGTATGTCAATTCATTTTGGCAAAACTGGTTGAAACGTGGTTGATTTTGTAGAATTAAATTTTAAACATGTAATCAAAGGTTTTTCAGCTTGTATGATCATTACAGGGTGTTTGATTTCTTCTGACTTACCCGAAGCGTGTTCATGTCCTGCAATCGGTTGTTTAGACCGTACTGTGGTTGATACTCGCTCTGAACCATATGAAGTAGTCGAACTGGTTCCTTTTGTCGATGATGTGACTGCTACATTTTCGATTGGTGAACATTGAAATAAATTACGTTAGATTACAAAATACAATAGATTAGAATGCAAATGGTTTTCATTATGTATTTATTTTTTTCTGTCGCTCAAGTTATTTTGCGACGATAATGGTAGTTTAGATCTGTGTTTTGAAGTGAATGTACAGCTCAACTTAGGCTCAATATGTTTACGATGTCGTGCATTATTTCACTTGTGGCAGTTGTTTGAATTTTATGATAATAACTAACGAATTAAATAAGGAAGAATGGTTGGACTTCCGGAGACATAACATGGTGACCCGTAAATGGTAATGGGCTTAACATTTTACTATGACGCACATAAATCGAGATTTAATTCGACCAGTTGCATCAAGGATATCAAAGATATTAAACCTGTATAATATAAAATAAGTTTAATCAGATTTTTAATGAGACAAATTAGTAACTACAATAGGACTAATGCAAATAATGCAAGACACTTCTACCATCATCACCAGCATTACAAACTTTGAGTAAGCTATATTCCTCATTCAAATGTTGTCACGGTGATTTGCGCAATGTGAACGTCATGTTTACTGCGTATTCTAGATAAAACGCGTAAAATATTAGAAAACGCCACAAAACGTTTGGAATCAGATGATTCAACTTACGTTGGGGTGGATCAGACAAAACGTCCGAGAACTTTTCGATCACATTTTCGCATTTGATCTTCCTCAGAATACTAATAATTATCTTCTTCCGCTCCCCGTGTCGAAAGTGACCCTGTATTAGGTCAGCCATGTCGTCTGCATCATTGACCCGTTCAACCATTCCACCAGGGACATTATGATCTTTCAAGGCGGCTTTAGCTCGTTTGAATTTAGCTCCCTCCAGTTCCAAAAATATGTCTGCGATTTCTTCCCGGTTGCTCATGATCGCCGATGTCTGGGATCAAGTATTCACCTGTTAGGGATATCGTACGATCTGCAATAAGAAAGATAGTCGTTTCTTGTAAGAAGAAATAAACATATGTTTTGAACGGTAAACTTAGGGAAGATGAATTTCATCAATTTTGTATGTATCATCCCCGATTATTTACATTATGTACAAGAAATTTATAAAAAATCATAAGTTGAAACTTGTTAATTCGGTGGCCCGCTACTTATGACTATGAGTATTCTGACGAACTGCATGCTTTCCTTAAAGAGACAGGACATTCTGTAAATAAGTAGAAAACCAATAAAATAGGGTTAAAAGCTGGGGCGAAATACATGTGTTCTATTTAATTTTCACACGTTGGGTATGGATTAGGGGGCCGTATGAGTAGGTTGAAGTGACGTAACGACCTAGCGAAGGACCGTCTGTTAATCAGTCAAAGTTCATGGTCCACAACACATACGAAGCCATACAAATATTTAAAAAAGAACCCGACAGAATGAAATCGCAATAACATTAGGTAGAAACTAACTGTATTGCCTCATGCAACTGTGCGTTCAATGGATCACAACAAATTGAACGATTACGGAATAATTTTAAACTTTTCTCTCCAACACTCGTCATCAGCCAATAGACCGATTTGTAACAATAAAAGTAGCTTCAGGCAGAAACGTAGACATGACGATTACCTGTTAGCCTAGTTTTCTGAATGACGCCTAGTCACACACCATTCACTGTTACAGTAAAAAGCTAGAGACTCGTAGAGCCCGAAGAAATAACATTTCACAGGTGTGCGGCCATCCGTTTTTTCCACTCCATTTGATTTTCTACCGGTAAGCACGAGTCTTTGTAACTACTTTCAAATTAAAGTTGATCCGTTAGAAGTTACGAAAATCGCCATTATTTTTGAAGACCTTCAAAAGTAACGGCGATTTTCGTAACTTCATGCTTCGATTGATTTATTGTGTACAAAAGAAATTTAACATCTACAAATAAGGAATAAAACGTAAGGAATGTTATTACGAAGATGACAACTAACACTTGTTACATCAAATCAGTACAATCGGAATTTATGATCACGCGACGTTAGAATTACCGGAGGAAAAATTATTAGAGGTGACAATATCTTAATAAGATCGTGTTGAAGGGTACGCTTTACCCTCACAGGGACACCATGAACATGAACGCGGTCGTATTGTTTCGTAAAATGGGTCCTTGACAGGCTGCATGGCTGGATGGATGGGGAATCTTAAATTTCAATCGCCCTGCTGATCTATTGTTGCATTTCAGTAGCTTGACAGCGAGCCATCTCTTCCGAGTGCGTAAGGGTGGGCGTCTGCTGACATCAACTGGCTTCGCATAGGTCTCTACGTCACTTCCGCCTACATGCTTCCCGACACTGGATTCTTGGAAGAGTGAAACTGTGGCACTATCGGAAAGTAAAAGTGAATAACTCTGAAACAATAAACCAAATGATTCGTAGAACTAACGTTTAACCAACAGAAAAACGGGGGACCCCCTGTTAAATTGGTCAAATTTTGCTGCGAATGTTAAAATCTAACTATTGGTATTTTATCTTACGATAAGACACAAGGCTACAAGCGCGATAAAACAACTATGAAAAACAAAAAAGGATTCGTGTCAGAGGGTATCATAAATTATCACTTGTGTAAAGTTGATAACAAATCGTCATATGTAAGGTCTATGTGCGAACTTCAATAACAGATTTACAAATGCAGGTGCTTATTGTATTCGTCCAGGCATATTTATTTACGTGGTCGTAACAGCAATCAGACCAAACATTATGGTTATGGTTATGTTGCAGTTATTTTTGTGGATAATATAATTACAGTTTCGATACGTGCTACGCAGATGAAACATACAACAAAAAATATCATTGAAATACCATAGCTACGCACGCTTTGCCAGTCCATGGCGCTTATGGACGCAATTTAGAGATAACTCAGCTACCAAAGTCATAAATAGATCTTAAAAGATGTCTTTTGTCGTTGAAATACGCAAAAAAAAGCAGCGGTAATTTCGATTTTAAAGGTTGATAAAGGTAACGTACCTGCAATTTCGCAAAAATGACTACAGAGCTTCAGATGTTACGGGATCTCCGATTTTCCTTGGGAAGAACATATTCAAGGTAAAATTACTGAGAGCCTTGGAGGCTCCTATGGATGCTGCGCGCAGACTAATAACAACTTTAAGATATTTAATCGTTGGTTACGGAGGTGGGTTGAGGGCTTGAGGAGGTTGGGGTTTTGACGGTTACTGCTTTGATGGTTGAGGTGCATTGGAAGGATTACTGGAACACATGATTACAGAGTCTGCGTAATAGTATGCAGATAAGAAAACTGGGAGTTTTCTTAACCGAAACTTGCCAGGTTGCATGACGTGTAAACGCTATCTCAGAACATTCGGATATCCGAACAAACGTTCCCTTCCTCGCTTGCGAATATTTCGAGTCTATTTTTTAGTTTCGTTTATGTGGTGTTCACACAACACTATTGTTCTTTGTTCAATTTTGAAATGCAAAATACCAAAATAAGTAGTGTTAACCTTTTTCAGTAAAATTTCAGGCTTGCTTTTTCTTTACGTGAAATCGTTTTCGGGAATAACCGACAACGTTGTGGGTTATATGTAACACATCGACGCGAAAATTAAGGCGCTATAATCCATGTATTGGATAAAGTCAAAAAAGTATTTTGAACTTTGTGTTCATTCTTTTTAAACACAGAGAATGCATATCTTCTGGTATTTGCTACACTTAGTTTTTTATGTAACATCGAATTTTTTAAAAAAAAACGTAATTGGAATGTATTAAAAGTGTTGCAGGTCAAGTGGAGACACCAACTCTGTTTTGAAAAATGAAAAATAATCAATTTTTGGGGCAAAGACAAGTAGATTCTCCACCACTGGGCTATCACTTCCTGTTTCAGCAGTTCTTTAAGTGATTGATATTCCATTATACTTATACGAGACAATAAATTTTAAAACTGTTAGGCATATCTTATTAAATATCTCACCAAAGCTAAATTTACAATTTGACTAAGTTTATACAATGACTGTACCTTTTCAGTGAGTTTACAAATAAAATGCAATGCGAATACTTAATCTAATCTTGTAACACCTTTCCCTGGTGTAAGACCGTGGACTGTCACGAAAATCAAGCTGGTTGTAAACATTTACCCTTTCATGTCACCTCACGTCAATGGAAATTTCAACCAGCATGCGATGAGATATGTGACCCGAAGACACACAACATCTCATTCAGACGGAGGGTCAAAGTTAAATTTTTACACATTCATTATGCAATGACAACACTATGCAAGAAAAAGGCCAACGCCTAAGGCATATCACACAGCAGCTCGAGTAAAGGAAATTGCAGTCATACACAGGCGACAGAACGCTCAGTCAGAAACCCATACAGCTATATGCTCTCAAATTATTTTTGCCGACTACACCCCTAAACGCTTGACACAAGTCGTTATCCAGACAAAAATTGTAAGTGGAGTAGGCAAACATAATGGAAGACAAAAATGTACTTTGGCACGACCGTTGCCACAATCATCACACGCTAAACAAAACAAATGAATCGAATACATACATACATACATACATACATACATACATACATACATACATACATACATACATACATACATACATACATACATACATACATACATACATACATACATACATACATACATACATACATACATACATACATACATACGTTCATGTGTACGTACATACGTACGTACATGAGCTTACATGTGAAACTCGTTGCCATTATCATGGTGCAAAGTTTGCGATCAGAGAAATTCAAAATGGCCGCCACAGCATGTGCAATCTCTACAGGGAGACATGAAATTATCACTTAAATACAAAACATGGTGAAGCCTTCATTATATCCACAAGGTCGAGATGAGTTCATAAAAAATAGAAGACGATAGAGCCCAACAACTGTCAAGATGGCGCCGGCTACATAAAGTAAACATTTAACCGTATAGATAAACCGCGACAACGGCAACAGTGTTAATGATTTTGTTCCTTTGCATATTATTCCCTTCTGCTAATTGAGCGTACATTAAATGTGTACAGTGACCAAAATGATAACATCACCAACCTATTAACGGCGTCAAAAGAACCTGGCAGCGCTTCAGTTGAACAGTTCGGTCTGTGTGAAGAAAGACAAGACTCACAAAGTCTCCTTTGCGGACTCTTCGTGTATTGTGGCGTATAATTGCAGAAGGGCTGCGCAGTGGTTCCTGTTAGGGTCTGGTCAGTTTCTTTGGCCTGGGGGTAGATTATTTTTGCGGACATCAAAGCGTGCGGACACTGCCCCCCCCCCCCAACCTTTAATAAACAAACACAGGCCAACCCCTTCCTTTACCGACTTCTCTCTCTCTCTCTCTCTCTCTCTCTCTCTCTCTCTCTCTCTCTCTCTCTCTCTCTCTCTCTCTCTCTCTCTCTCTCTCTCTCTCTCTCTCTCTCTCTCTCTCTCTCTCACTCACACACACACATACAAATATATATATAATATATATATATATATATATATATATATATATATATATATATATATATATATATATATAATATATATATATATATATATATATATATTCATAAATTGGAGATACTCTCTCAAAGGAGAGCTAAGACAAGACTACTTTAACTCTGTGTTTTCACGATAATTTAAGTATAACAGTTTAATTCAGTGAGTATGCATTATTTTAGTTCTCTGAAACCGTACTTACGTAGTTGTCCTACAATCCACTTTATTGAATATGATTTTTTGTATTTTTATTCATTTCAGAACAATAGCTTAAATTCGACTCCTGATAGCCAAAGAAGGTCTACTGCTATACATTTGATATTACTCTATTGCCCTGGCGGATAAGTTAATGAATCACATTCAAGATATCCACCAACCAGTACGAGTTTTGTTTGCACACAAAATACACTGGCCAACTTCTGCAGAAGTTCAAAATAAGGGAGCGTTCAGTTATTATGGCCGGGGGTGGGCCGGCAAAATCCAGGGGGGGGTCACCTCAAATTTGAAAACTGCAAAGGGGGGTCATGTATTTTTCAAACAGCTCAGAGGGGGGTCACTTAATTTTCATAAGTATCCGTCTCGTCAAAAAGCAGTTTCAGTGTTCAGAAATATTCTGGGAGATAAAAATGATTCGTTGCATGATTTCATTCTCTGAAGTTATTCACCTGTAAATCTGAACAAAAGAATAATTAATCTGTCACATGAACATCTTGACTTGACAACTCTGAGGCTTGTCTTATTGTAAATCAAGCTCACTGCACTGAGGGCGATGAACAATTCCTATTACTTACATATTAGAGATATAGCAAGTTTTGTCAGGGAAATTATTTAACAGTTACTTGGACTGAGACTACTAGTACCATGAAAAGTTAAATAATACTTTTAGGTGAAATTCCAATATCATAATTGTTGTCCACATCTGAACTTTTAAATACCGTATTTGAATCAAGTACATTTGTATCAATTATCAAACACCTATAAAAGCACAAATTAATTTAGTTTAGCATTGTAAAAAAAATTATTCTTAGTTTTCTCATAGACTCCAATGTTTAGTGAATCAACATTTCGGTGAAATTCCAAAATCCAATTTCTTGCACACATATCAACCTTTAACCATCCTAGGCTAACTAAGTACTTTAAAATGAATTATCAAATGTCTATAAATACACAGATTTTGATAGTTTTGTATTGGAAAAAAATTATTCATTTTCCTCAAAGACTCCCATGTACAGTGAATCTACATTTTAGTATAATTCCAAAATCCAATTTCTGGCGAACACATCCATTTGTTACCACCCTAATGTAATCAAGTACATTGATATCAATAATCGAGAGTACATAAATACATGGGTTTACCTATTTTTGTATTGGAAAAAAATTATTCATACTTTCCTCATAGACTCCCATGTATAGTGGATGAACATTTTCAGTGGAATTCCACAATCAGATTTCTTGTACACATAATATGCACCTTTAACCATCATATTCTAATCAAGTAAAATTATGTTAATTATTGAACATCTGTATATGCACAAGTATACCAAGTTTTTCATTGAAAAAAAATTATTCACAATTTTATCATTGACTCCCATGTATAATGTTATCATTGACTCCCATGTATAGTGGATGAACATTTTTGGTGAAATTCTAAGGTCAAACTTTTTGTCCACATGCCAGTTGTAACAACCCTATTTCATTTAAGTACATTTATGTAAATTATCAAATATCTATAAATGCATAGATATAGTTTTGCATTGAAAAAGTATTACATAGATTTCTCATGCATGTATGAGAAAATATATGTATACCATGTATGGTGAATCAACATTATCAACAGCTGATTTTTAATTAAATCCAAATATCAAAATTTTGTATACACACGCTTGCGCAAAAATATTGCGATCGACCAGTAATTTCTGTCCAACCCCTTTGAGGGGTAATTTCAAAATTATAGCAAGTCAGAAGGGGAAATCTGAGAATTAACACCTTTTGAGTTTTGTAAGGAAGGTCATTTGAAAAAATCTAAGCTCTTTTTGGGGGGATTCTATTGCTCCATACCCCCAAGGTGTTTGTGTGTGCAGCTTTACTCAAGCAATGTGGGGGGGGGGTCATGAAATTTTTGTCATCTTGAAAGGGGGGTCATCATTTTTTTGGTACAATGGGAAGGGGGGTTCACTTATTTTGACTGATGCGCAGGAAGAATTTGCCGGCCCACCCCCGGCCATAATAACTGAACACTCCCTAGGTAAGCCAATCAGATATGTTTCACTTGTCCGTACCCAAGTTGCATGTATATCAAAGTATAGTTAACTACAGTTGACAAAAGGTGTCGAATACGCTCGTATTATGAACAACAGTAAGGCTAGAAGCCTTGTTGTTGTAGTAAATATTTCACAGTAACTTAATCGTTTACATATTTATCAGCATTTCCATGACAGTGGTGTTAAGTGTTTACCAACTTATCTACACGCAAAGTGGAACGACACCACCTCCTTTTTAAATATTTAGTTCAGATCTGATAAGTAAGGTCAACGGATTCCATGAATCCGTATCTACATACATGAGAATATGTATTTGCAACAATACCAAGAACTAGTCGGAGTTTCATCACATTAGGTACGTAATGGGGAAAACCCAGGCAGATAACAGAGCCGTGTGTCATGCTCTGTAAGGATCTTTAATAGATATCATGTGTATATATTCAAGGCGATATCTTAGGTAAAATTCCATCAGATAAATTAAGTTTATTCACTTTATTCTTGAACTTGACCATCAAATATACATCTATCATTGAGTGAACACATATTGTATTGAAACTCTGTCAACACTTTGCAATCATACGTATATCTGAAATTATATCGCTTACTTATTTGTGTTTTGCCGATGACACATGATTATTAGGCTTAAAAGCACAGTGTTTAGGAAAATACCAAATTGTCTTAATGCATTGTTTAGCGACATCTCAACAACAACGACGATGTTGTTATATTTTCTGTAATGTATATTCATAAAGTTACAAATTAACTAATTCAACTTGATGTCTTATTCGACATTACTCTACTACCGAACAAGCGTTTGATATTCACACAGCATGGCTACGCTGATAAAAAGATTTCAAACAGTTCTAATCCCATATTCTTACTCAATGAATTATTTCAGAGTGCAACATTTCACGAAAATGTGATGAAGGATTTCCTATGACTCATAGCCGACATTCTAAAATTAGAAACGGCACAAACAAGTCATAAACGAGGAGACGCATATGATAATGTTGCGCGACTTGACCTGTCAATTGACCAATCACGACACAGCAAACTATTAGTGTACGTATGTCGTCAAAAAAGCTGAAACCTGAAGACCGTATGTTTTCTACTAACGCCGTGTTGCTTTGTAGTATAGAAATTTGCTCCACATCTCTTGACTGCATTTTAAAGCTCCAGTATAATATGACTGGAACGCTATCTTGCAGTGAGGCCTTCCACCTCGTTTATTTTTTCAGTTTAAGAAAGCAACACCTACAACCTGATAACAAAAAAATAATTCTCAGTCAATGTTATCGGTTGAGACTGTGGTCCATTTTAATGTACCACCCTATACCTATGCATAGGGACGTGACCTTTCAGTAAGATGTATCCGTTTTATAAAAAGAACGTGTAACCGATCTCATTGTTTTCGAGTCAGTTTCCTGTGCTTTTTAGGTCATGCCCTGCATAGTGATGATGTCATGTCTGTACGCGAAAACAATGAGCTTGTCGACGTCAACGCATTGCTCTAGTTCTTTGTCCGAAGATCAATGTATTATCATTCCTATAGTATCATCTGTTGTACAGACACTGAGACAGTATGAATAATGCTGAGTTTTCTGCCACTTTGCACGGTCTATTTTCGGTGCACGTGTCATCCTTTCTGCAGCACTAGTGTCTCACATTCGTTCACAAAACAATGGCCGGTCACAGTTCTCGTTGCTTGTCCAAAGTTCCGTCAATAGCTAATCTATCGATAAATTTATTTGATAAGAAATCCATTTTGATATACGCTTATCGAACAAGGAGTCTGGTTTTAGAACAGTTCACCTCAAAATTTTGAAGGGAGTGACATCAACATTCATCTCATATCCATCTCGTCTTTGAAAGAAGACACTTCAATAGATAAATATGGGGTGGATGAGAACAAATAGATAAACTACAAATATGACATGAATTATGTCGATACGAAAACATCCAAAATTCCCAATTGATAAGCTTATCATTTGATAAATAAATGGAATGACTGCAAACTCTCAAATAGTAAGCCATTATGGCGTGGATATTTGCAAAAAGCCAGTTAATCATTAAACCTTTAAGGTTGTGGGAACTGTTAACATGGCAGCTAGGCCTAACAGTTGAACAACACTTACCTGGGCAAGTTTGAAAGCAGCTTAATATACGCATATGAATATTCTCAAAATCGTAAACGTAGATAGCTTTGTGTTTAGCGGGGAATTATTATTATTATTATTTTTTTTTTTTGACGAGGCGAGTAATAGCAGAAACATTTTAAATTTTGTTTAGTGTGGAAATAGGAGAGTATGCTACCAAATACATGGTGAATGGTGATAAGGATAACACCGGACGATTGTTTCCCCTCAGGCATATTAGCTGCCCCAAATCGTCTGCTCAATACGCCTATGACCTCGTATAATAGTCTACCGGGTATTTTTCTGGCGCCTCTTATAAGCCCATGGGATGGCAAGCGTATGTTATTGTCCCAATGGCGTCGGTGATATGTGAATAACAAAGCTATCAAGAATTTATGACTGCCATGCATCCATGTTTGTCATTGCTGTGAACATAGAAGCTATCGCTTCTCTCGATTTCCCCTAGCGTTGTGAGACGTCTGACTTCGAAATACTTCATTTCTCAATTGTGTACAATTATTAAACATCAAAATCACCAAGACCGACAACTACATTGTAGATCATACATCACAGCTTTATGTGGTCAAGCTTAATTCTTTGAACCCTGATCTCTTGATGACCCGTGACACCATTTGGAGATTATCAGCAGAGTAAAAACTACTATGCCTGATGTTCTAACATAGTTTGAAAGCAGATCAGGATCTACAATAAATACAAGAATTAAGGATTTTACCCAGTAGGAAATGGTGGATAAATATGGAATACTGCTTTGCTTTCAAATTGATTCTAATGCAGAACCCGCCTGTGTGTCTGTCGGTTTTTCTGTTTCCCTTGCTGTCTGGCTTATTTTCTTCCTCTGCCACTCAATGTTTGCTTTTTTATGATGGCTCAAATGTTTAGCATTAGTAAAATACAAACATAAATTTAAGTGATATACACAAAATATGATGTGGGACAGTCTACCTGCCATTGTCATGATATCATGGCCGGCCGCTTGTGTTCCTCTCTGTCGCGATTTAAACACTCAGCAGATTAAATGTGATGATATGTGTTAACAGGTGACGGTTACTTCAGCAAGGCCGTCTTTTATTCTTTCGCTTTCGGTTCGTAACTTTGCACCAATACAAAATAACGGCACCGCAAATATTCGTAAAACATGAATCAAATTTTATATCAGCTTTACATGTGTCCTGGCAGATCTACCGAGAAGAAAAGATTGGCTATCAACATTAAATATTTGCATATCCAGTGAATAATTATTGATCACCTACAAGTCACAAATACGTAATTGTGATACCGCTTAACCACTCTAGCTGTTTTGAGTTGGAAATTGTTGAGAAAAAATCTCTCTACCATCCATTCAAACTGGTCGATCATATAAGAAGCTTTTTGCTGTACTGGAAGGAATCTTTACAAAGTAATATCTGCAAGTATATGGAAGTAGTCCAGAATGAAATTTCTAACAGGTTCGACATGACATTAAAGGTCACGCGATTTTCGCTCTCCCTTTTAAAGTTAATTCTCCAAGAAAGTTTTCAATTTCTTGGAGTCATACCATGCATCTTAGAAAGAGTTAAAATTCTCAAAGAAACATGTATAGAAATTCAAGGAGGGCGTAAAATAACTCTACAGTATAACTGTCACGTTACGATTCATCAAGTGGAAGCAACCTACAAATCCACTGGAAGCACAGTAAAATAGTATCCATATCATCTACGCGTGAGAAAATGTCCTGTGATTATGGTCACGTGATAACTTCCTTTATTGAAGCGCAGAGAGTGAACCAGTGAACTAAATGCATATAAATAGTTGGGGCAACGAGAAGAGTTATTTATATCTCGTTTTCTAACAAAGAGGATAAAGTAGAAAAATGCATTTGTCAATACGCTTAAATGAAAGGCAGCTTTTGTGGATTTAGATATCCAAAAAGACCACACAATATTTGAAGTAGTTTTGGTGGTGATAACCTCAGACGATCAAACTCTGATTACACTGTGAAAGAAATTTAGTCACCTTTTCTTAACTTTGAATAGTAGTACAAATTAGAAGGGCAGTCTACGGTGTCACTTGAGACATGTTAAATTTATGGCAGGTGTCAGAGGCCATGCAAGGCCAGAGTTTCTCTAAGTCATTGATTCAATGCATATGGGCACTGGCCATGCTTAGGATTAAAATTACTCAAAGAAACCGGATGTTATAAAAGGGAATAGCAAACTTTCCTTAGTCTCACAGACTGCCTTAAACATAGTCCCATTTCCTGTTCGATGGTAATTCACAAAACTATCTGCAACATCATCATTTTTCCTAAAGCTTCAAAACAGTATGTCCACTTGTCCGACGCTTTGGAAGCAATCACGGACTTAATAAACGTCGAAATATAGTAAACACAGAAATATATCTGGGAAAGAAATACAATGGGAAGACTACTGCAATATCAACCAGGTTTTTGCATTAAATCTACACTTTTTCGGAACAGGGCTAGGCTTTGTGAGGGAAGGCTGCTTCGAATTCTGGCAATTGTTGCCTTTATTGTGACTATTGAAGTTTTTGTTACTCTTGATTTTCTCCAGCCTTTTTAAGACATTTGACTTCGGAATATTTCATTTCTTAATATATTTGTTCACTTTTAAATATCGAATTCATCAAGAACAACAAGCAGACTGTGAATCATACAACACAGCTCTGTGTGGCCTGACTTAGTTCTTTGAACCCTGGCATCTTGATGACCTATGACTTTATTTGGAGGATAATTATCAAGTGTCCAAAACATTGATACCGGATGCTCTAAATATTTTGAAAACAGATAAGGATCTAAAATAAATATAAAAAAATTGAATTTTATCCGATGAGAACTGATGGATAAATATGAAATACTGCTATGCTATGATTCTAATGCAGAACCCGTCTTTGTGTTTGTCTGTCTGTTTTCCTGTATATCTGGCTTATTTTCCCATTTGGGTTATTGTAAAATTATGTTTCTTTAATCTGAGTGGACAGTATTGCTGGTGGATATTTACTGTCCCCGAGTCTGTCTGATAGCTCAGTAAAAAGCTTCGTGCTTTTCCGATTACTATATGTGTGTACTGTGCGTGTGTGTGTGCTGTGTCTGTGTGTCGTCTGCTCCACGCACACCGTGTTGCACGGTCGCGCACAGAATTGCAACATCTAAGTCGGTTACTGTGACCAACTCTTTTTGGGGTTGGAAGCAGTGGCCGACTGGTTTTGTGTGAGGCCTATCAGCTGGGCGATGTTGCCGTGAGTGTGTTTGGGTTCGAATCGCATTTGGGTTATAGTAAAATTTATGTTTCTTCCTCTGCCACTCCATGTTTGCCATTTTATGATGGCTAAAATGTTTAGAATTAGTAAAATGTAAACATGAATTTAATTGATATACACGAAATATGTTGTGTGACAGTCTATCTGCCATTGTGGCTTGTTTTCCCCTGTCAATACTTAAACAGTGAGCCACACAAATTGTAATGATTTCAACCTTCCTATCTTTCCCTACATATACACAGACTCTTTGCATTTAGATTTTTAACATGAGTAAACAGGCGTCGGTTACTTCAGGAAGGACCTCTTTTATTCTTTCGCTTTCGAATCGTGACTTTGCACAATACAAAATGGCGGCACTGCAAATTATTTGCAAAAAAAATCAATGTAGTGTTATGTCAGCTTTACATAGGTCCTGGCAAATATACTGAGAAAAAAACATTAGCTATCAATGTTTCAAGTTGTATGTTTGCTTGTCAAATGGATAATTATTGATCACCTTCAAGTCACAAAAACGTGATTGTGATACCACTGAATCACTCTGTTTGTGTTGGTAATTTTAGAGAAAAATTATCCATACCATCCATTTAAACTGGTCGATGATATAAGAAGCGTTTCAATGTACTTGAAGAAATCTTTATAAAGTAATATCTGCAAGTATATGGTATCAGGCAAGAATGAAATTTTAACACGTTTGTCATCACGTCTAAGGTCACGCCATTTTCGCTTTCCTTCTGACATTAATTCTCCAAGAAAGTTTTCAAGTTCTTGGAGTCACACCTTGCATCGTCGAAAGAGTTGAAAATTCTCAAAGAAATCTGGAAAAAATGCAAGGGAGGCGTAATGTAACACTTTGGAGCTTTACTATAAATTATAAATTTTCCAGAGGTGAGGCATGGCAGAGGTACAGAGGGTAGTCTCTACGGCTTGAACAATAAAGGCTTAGGCATAAGGATTTATCAAATGGAAGCAACCTACAAATCCATTGGAAGCACAGTCAAATAGTATTCATATCATCTACGCGTGAGAAAATGTCCTGTGATTATGGTCACGTGATAACTCTTTTATGGAAGCGCAGAGGGTGAACCAGTGAACTAAATCCATATCAATAGTTGGGGCAACGCGAAGGGTTATTTATGTCTCGTTTTCTAACAAGGAGGATCAAGTAGAAAAATGCATGCTCAAATGAAAGGAAGATTTTATGGATTTAAATATCCCAAAAAACCACACAATATTTGAAGTAGTTTTGGTGGTAATGACCTCAGACGACCAAACTCTGCATACGATATATGAATGAATTTTAGTCATTTATCTTAACTGTGAATAGTGCTACAAACTATAGAAGGGAAGTCTACCATGTCACTTGTGTACGGATGTTAAATTTACAGCAGGTGTCAGAGGCCATGCAGGGCAGAGTTTCTCTACATCATAAATTCATTGGGCAGTGATGGTTATTAGGATTGAAATTACTTACAGAAATAATCCGAAATTTACAGGTTGTAGTACTTTCTTGTGTTTCTTAGAATGAAACGTTTATTTTTTATTTTGTGCACAAAGCTGAATCAGTTATAGGAGGAAACAACAATATTTTGAAAAAATATCATTTTGCAACACAAAGTTGATCAAAGCGTTTGCATCCTTGTTTTCATGGTTTTAGAATTAATAAATTTAACTTAATCCATTAATGATGTCATTTAAGTTTACCTATATATAAGATGCATACTTGGTATCGGCTAGTTGATATTTGTGTACAGGGTAATGTATTCAAAGGAAGATAAGATAATAATCGGAGCTGACCTCATTCCAGGCAGTATAAGCACTGATTTATAAAACTTCACAGTAGAGTGCAGACAGCTTTGCTAAGTTTCACAGACCGTGAAACAAACAAGACCATAAAATGACAAAAACATGACACAAATCTGTTGACCCGGCCAGTAGCTACCCTGGCTAATAAAACTATTATAAAGGAAAATTTACTATCCTGACCGAAGCTGTCAATAATTTCGTCTGACCAACCTTAACCTTAGATGCCTATCGAAGAAAAGACACTGCTTTCTATTTCGACAGTGTTAGCCAATTAGTGTTTCAACAGTCGGCGATTTATATCAGGCAATGGGACACCTTTGCGAGGTCACTCTGCTTCTATGCTCTGAACACTTACAATAGACTGCGTTTCGGCGACAAGTACCAGTATTCGGTACTGATCGTGGGGCCTGAGTTCAAAGGTTATGGAGTAACTTGAGTTTCCACCAGCTTACTTTTGTTAAAATCTGCAGTTTTGTTTTTCCATCACAGATAGATATTTGGCCATTAAATGTCGGCAAACAAAAGGAAATTCGTTTCTCTTTCATGAAGGCCCCCTATTTTTATTCATGATTTCGAAAATGGAATGGTTCAAAGATTCCTTGAGGAAAGTTTGAGCAAAAGTTAATTTCGGGGCGCTAACTACCTTGATCAACAAAGGGTGACTGTTTATTCGGTAGGGTAGTCTTTCATTTAAATTTCTTCTTTCATTTTGGAACATGGCCTTACAAAAATCGAAAATGGAAGCGTTACAAATTCGGGGAAGAAGCCAATTTAGTACGATCCGTTCTAACGTAGTTCTTTGAAATCTCTCGAGGAAAACAATCAAGTCGCTTTTGAACGTCGAATGAACAATAATGATTTGCAGTGATTATATCCAAAGGAAACAATGACTGACACTGACGCTTATATACAGAAATCCAGATATGTCAAATCGCTTCAGCCCTGCAAAATCGAATTTCTATGTTGTTATTTATCTGCCGTCCGTGGTCGTAGAATAGTGAAGCCATTTTCACTATATTTTCAGAGATCTGTACAAAATAAGGTCTTACCTGTTTTGTTCCGCCTTCCGTCAATCGAGTGGGTGGCAGCTTGTCAGCCGATCTTCAGGGTTTGACCTTCAGCAGGGGTCATAAAGCACGAATAGGGAGGGTAAACTTTTAACTCAATTTCTCCCGCCCTTTATTGTGAAACTTCGTGTCAATGCGTGCAGTTTCTTCACGTCGCCAGTCATCATGTAGTCATTTGAATTTGTCTTGCAAAACGAACACTATCTAAGTCTGGTTTTAATTTTGCATACGTTTTCCAAGAAACCAGTGCTTCAGAAGTAAGCAGAACTACATCAACATAGATACTCCGCCATTTTCAATTGAAATAAAATAGAGCTACAGGTGGTAGTGATTATTACTTCAACAACGACAAATAAAAGCTTTATAAGACAAAATCATCCCTAACCATATTTTAAGCACAGACATGATAAACGAAGACGTCCTCTGTGCTAAAAACACTCCTTTTTTGGTCAGGTGAACATTTCCACATAGGAAACGTGAACACTCTGGACAAGTGAAATACATGTCGATGGTGTTTGGCATCGCAAGATAGTCTGGGTGTCAGGATGTCTGGAAATAGTGAAAGTGAAACCCTAATTTTAATGGCTCACTGTTCTCGTGGTTCGTACGCATTTTTAGAAAACCCCAATGAGCGAAAGATTTGTAGTTTTTGATTGTCCAAAAATACTTTACATTTGGATCATTGGGTTCTGATACAAAAGATACGACACAAAGTAGTATATGCCTCGAAAGTGAAAGACTTAAATTTATGCTCAAACTTTCCATGGAACTTGTTACAATTTTCTTATCAGATCAAGAATAAAAATCAGGGGTCACCATGCAAAGCTTGGTGCCAGAGAAACAAATTACCCAAATACATTTATTGATTTTTAATTCAAAATGGCCGCGGTCCCTGTTTTAACTCTATGGGGAAAAAATTCGATGTTCAAAAAAATGAAGAGCTCCAAGAGTTTCAAAATAAGCCCCATCAAGCACTAGATCAGAGAAGAATTGTAAAATTTGAGAGTCTGAATATCTGTCCCAGAGGCCCATTCTACTTTTTAAACATACTGTACATGCACTGTAGAACGGCTTCAGTCAGAATTGTACACAGCTCTGAACAGCGGTACAGGTATGGACTAACTGGGGGGAGAGATTTCGTTGCCACGTCAGCCGTGTCAAACTTAAAAATAGATGTGAGAGGTCATGCAAGGTCAGAGTTTCGCTACGTCATCAATTGTGGGTAGAATTTTCTTTACTTTTTTTTGGAATTCACAAGAAATATTCTCAACTGACAATGTAAATCCTACCAGCTCGAATACAATTTACCTATGAAGTATTTATCGTGATAAATGATATATCTGATCTCGATAAGAGTTGTGGTCTATTAAAAAGATTTGTTTTTACCCTAGAAAAAGGCCTGTTTACTGACCAAAGTACAATTTAAAAATACCGACAAGTACAGCAACAACTGGTTTCTTAAAATTCATGCCGTTTCTATGCTGATATTTAATTTAAAGCAAGCATAATCAGTCAAACCAATTGCTGCTAACTGTCAATATGATTGTATCAGGACTTTCTTTGAGTATGAAACTTATTTATGTACACCATTAATCAGAGCATATCATTGTTTTTTCCTTCTTTTCTTGACAACTAACACACCTACGGGTTTAGACAACAATGCTCAGTGCTGTCGCTATCTGTTCAAAGTTCAAACCATTGTTATGTTTTGGCGAGATCTTTCTGACAGAGAAATTGGATACCAGCTCGGAACAGTGGCACATTATATATACACTATCTGGTAGTTAATGTTGCAGCCCTTGAAATTGAAGAAAACTAAAAAATCTATAAGATAAATCAGAACGTAAAAATGAGAGTAGGTACCACGTCTAGTATATCTATTCATTTTTCCTTGAAAATATGGCAACGATTACAAAGTAGTGTGAATGGTGACATATGTACCTGGCGGTGAAAGATCACGTGACCATTTTAAAAACATAGTGGCCTCTGCCAAGTGAATACAAGCTGATAAATTTAGTCTTCTAACTGTTAAGTGTAACTGGTTGTTTTGTAAAGACAGGGAATCAAAACCGAAAATCAAATTTCTCTAATGTCTTGCTATTCGAAGATTTTTGAGAAACGTCGAATCAAAAGAATGTAGTCACGGTTGTTTTTCGATTAATTATAAATTAACCATCGATGAATAAGATATAATAGTCTGAATTCTGTCTCCATTTTACGAAGACTTCGATCAGCTTTTACACAACTCTAGTGATACAGGTATGAACAAAGAAGACATGAATAGCCACGCTGCCACTTCAGACATGTGAAACTTATCAATAGTGGGTGTGTGAGGGTTTGAGGTTATACAATGCAATGCACTACGGTTTCTGTACGTCATCAATTGTGCACGGTTGTTGCTTTGGTTTAAATTTAAACCAAAGCAACAAGACTGCGAATAGCGCACAACAGTCGAAAAGATCTGAACCCCTATTCTCCATAGGAGAAATTTTCACAGCCTGTAGACAGCCATGCAAATATTAGTTTCTAAACTATACTAAATATTTATTATCTGTAGAAAAGATACAGCATGCTTCTGTCTGTGGACCAAAGCATAAATACAGACGGTTAAAATCAAAATCTACTTTGATCAGAATTGGCTCTCTGATATGCGTTCTGTCAATATCAAAAGCTTGTAATCGTATAGGGGTGAAGTCTAACTACATCATTCTAAACTTACAGATCAAAACAGTGAACAAGCATACTACCAGAGTTCCCGTTTTCATATTTTTCAAACGCTTTGTTGATCACAGAAAAATAGTCAAATTTCAATGTCTATGCGTTGACTGTGGTCATGTCTTGGCTGGGTGACTGAGTTCGATTCCGGTCGAAAAGATGAATTTAGTATGAAATCTAAAACTTTAAAATTTTTCGTACCAAATTTAGAAAATGTCACAATAGGTACAAGCAAAATTTGAATACACTAAATATTATTTACAGAGAATTAAAACGCCATCAAAACATGTAACATTGTCGTTTTAAGAAATCATATTTTAGACAATTCATTCAAGAAATATTTCAGTATATAGACTTCCTGAAACCTTTTGTAGGGACACTAATTATTGATGCATGATCAAAAGACGGATGATTTCAGTCATTAGAAGTACTGTTTTTAGATGTGACATTGCACGATGAAGTACGGATGTAGAGCTACGAAGTACATAGACTAAGGAAGTAAAACTTAAAAACGAATAAACCAGTCAACAAATGTGATAAACATGACATGGAATGTTAACCCGACGAGGTGCATAGTTTGACCCTACAAGATGACTTGCAAGGACCAATCAGACCAGAGGAAAGGTGTCCTTACATGACCCAGTCAGTGAATAATATCGACAGGCAGTGTCCTGAGTGACCGAAATACATAACAACCGGGACTGAGTGACACCGTGTCCATCACATATTCTTAGCAGTCCCTCTTAAGCTATCCTAGGAGAGTTAATGAAAGCGCACATTTGTTCTTGCCCTGTGTTGTTGATTTATTCGTATCCACTTAACAACAGGCCATCATTGAATCGAACAGAAATTGTCATTCAAATCCAAGATCAAGGTATAAGTGGACGTCCAGGTCAACAGGTGAATTTCAAAATTGACAGTTATATGCAGGAACTTTGTGAGATGACGACGAATTTCCGTCATGACACTGGGTACTCACGATAAAACGATGTCATATTTGCCCCATGGTCGCCCGTTTCATTACACTATATTGCTGTGGGCTATGAAGGTTTTGCCTGGCTCAAATAGCGTTTGCTGTGAGGGCTCAGACCAGTTGAGATAATAATATCCAGATTCATTTGTTCACACTCCTATCCAATAGGGGTATTTTGACCGCTAAGTCCGACCAGATCATTGATTTTTAAAGTTGTGTATCAAGCACACTCCCACGACTCAGTGCATTGGAAAATATTGTGCGGGACTACACTGTGAATTCATATCCGCTCATTTGCTTGATTCCACTCTTTATTTGCGCTCTCTGTCTTCTGCTGTTAACTTTCTCTTTTAGCAGTCCCCCTAGGAGTAAAAAAGGTATAAAATCGCCATGAATTAAAACGCAATACCAAGACAGTCGATAGTACACCAGTGATATAAGTGCAGGCCCTGGAATAATTTTGTGGTCGAGCCAATAAATTAAAAACTGAAGCTGCTACTACATTTCGCGTTAACTTACAGTAATATAAAACCTAATCCTCTTTTGTTAGAATGTGTAGCAATCGAATTACGTTATTTAGGATAAATGACAACTTAAATGTAATCAATACGCCTGAAGTGGATAATTCCAAATAGCACGGTCAAAAAATGAATGGCTGTTACTCGCCTGTGATTTGTATTCTTCATAGTTGTTCTTCACATCTTACGACCTTTTATTAATGGCGACCTGTCTATCCCTTTCAAGAGAGCCTTCAAAAATTCAAAACCACCTCTCTTTCTCTGTATATGGCCTCTTTCTTCTAGATTTACAAAAATGGCAGCAGCGTCCCTCAGTTGCTCAAGTTTTCTAGGAGGTATGTTCGGACGGACTAAGTTCTTAAGCTTGTTCAGATCATCTTCGGTTATCTGGTCATTTAGATGGACATAGAGACTTGACACTGGGTCGATGCCACCTGTAGCTGGTAGTCTGGAAGCCATCGCTGAGGTATGTCGAAATGAAAATGCTTAACTTTAAACTTTTGATTACAATCCTACAAGGAAATGACGAAACAAAATAATTATGTTTTAGCAAAACGGTAGCTATAACAGAGAGAGGGGGAGAGAGGGGGAGGGAGGGAGGAGGAGGGAAGGAAGGCAGACCGAGATAGATACTCAGACAGAGACATAGAGACAGGGATACAGAGAGTCCAAAGAAACAGAGTGACAACAGATAGACAGAAAGACAGAAAACAAACAGACATAGATTTCCGCATACAAGTTAGTGCTCTGTGTATCATGTCTATGTTCAAATCACTAACATCACGAATCATAATAATACAAATATGAAAATGAATTCTGATGCTTCAAAATGCAACTGAAAGTAGATCAGTATTCTAAAGGTATCTTAACTAAAAACGATTGATTCACTACACAAAATGAGAAAACCACGATTTACATCATAGCATGTAACGTGCACGGTTTCAATCTATATTTAGCCTGTCGCTTGAAAATTTTGTGGAAATTGTGTTTATCGATAATTTATAACAAATGTTGCAACGCCAAAACTTCATTTAACCGCGTGGAAGGCGGATATATTCAAACATATTGAGGTTGAGTTATATGTCTACACCATCAAACTTTGACATTCATGAAATACGACCATCACACCGCCATTCTTCCCACATTAGTATGCTGTTAGGTTAAACAAAAAGTGCGTCGGTGATTTTTTTTCTGAGGGGCTAGTTTTGTCCCAAAGACAGCACTAGCACAAAAAGACGTAGACTTGCCAATGTGGGAGATGTACTATATTTGAACGAGTAAGCTTTGCTGTTGCTACTAAAACTGATCTCCATTAAAACTCCTTGTTTATGGATTGTTTGTTTGATAAGTCCCTAATGAGAAAATGTTTCTTTCGCAACGCATACGTGCCATTGATCTTCCCAACAATGGCGTCCCAACGCGTTATATAGAGCTGCGGAATCCTCGAAAGTTTAGATATCTATACATGACCGGTAAACGTCATGCAAAAGGTGAGAAAACGTCTCGTATTTCTTGAACACAAAGATACACATTTCACGCTCGCCAACCCGAAATATATTATCATATGAGCAAAGCCCACAAGTGCAACGGGGTCAGTTTGTTAATTATCCACCAAGTTCTTTAGATCTCATTTCCTCAAATATATGATAATTGAACAGACACACTAAATTCCTGACTTACTTACCCTGTTCCTAGATGCATATAACAGAAAAACAGACACAACTATACGTCGACAGAAAGAAACAATGATGGTACAGCGTCAACTAAGGGACTGGTCAGTTTCTTCAGCCTGGGCGGAAGATCCTTTTGGGTGTCACCCTGTTGTAAACTCTGTTGATGGCGGGGTGGGGGGGGTGGGGGGTGGTCACCATGTGACAAACATTCAACATGCACAACAGTTTGGGCATCTGGTTATGCAGAGAGAGTGTGAAAGGCATTAAGAGTAACTGTATTCACACCTTAAAAATGACTTTTAAATTCCTATCCTACAACCGATACGTCAACAATTTCTCCATTATATATATATATATATATATATATATATATATATATATATATATATACCGGTATATAAAAGCTTATATATACACTTTTGCAGAGGCTACCCCCGTTTCGAAAGTGTGAATATGGTGATTAGCCTGTTTTAGTTTCTTCGTAGAGGGATGGCACAATAATCCACGCACCCCCGCCGAAGAAATCGATCAGGTCCTCGCGGCACTCGCTCTTCACTAGTAAAAATCACTCAAAAACTAGCCTACCTGTTTCCAGTGAATGATCAGCGAAAATTTCTCAGATCCTTTATATTTGAAGAATAGGAAACACGACAGCAACGTGAAGCCTTCTTAGTTGTGGTTTCAGGTTCGAGGGAAAACACCCAATTGTGTACATTGGGGGATATCTGTATCTAAGCGGTATGATGGACGAGTCGAAATTCACCAAGTGGTGGATGTGAATGGCCTTCAAGGCGGCTAGTAAGAATTGACTTTACTGACACGGAACTACCGGTATCTCCGTGCTGACATCATGTCCTTGGACGGAAACACAACGATTGGAAATAAAGTTTTTGGCTTTCTAATTCACAGTTATCTCAGACAATGACCATTAGCTTCGGCGACATATATGCCATTCCTTGTAAGAGTGTCAAAGTTTTATCGTCTGAGGGACTGCTTTACAGGTATAGGTTTAAGCACTAGCAGCTGTTTGTTTGTTTGAGTTCCCTCACACCTACTTTCAACAACTTGCTTTTACAACGGTCTACCCTAAGCGTCCCATCAAAGAATGGCGAGGATTAGTGAATGTCGCGTGACTAGTTTTTCCACGAACTGTTAAATCCAGCTAAGATATAAACAGAACAATGGTGTTTTTCTGCTTTATTGGTTAATTGACTTAATGGTTCATTCATTATAGAGTTAGACTTAAACGAGCAAAAAATACGGATGCATAAATATATACGGTGATCAATGGCAACATAAAGCTCACATTTCCGCTGACACGCTTCTGCTTTGATGTTCGCAACTTTGAAAAGACTTTCTGATCTATTTTCATAATATGTAGGGAGGGCACATTTTCCGCTCTGCACGACTCAACACCTTTTGTTTCCATGCGTGATTGAAATACACTATGCCATTGTGTCAGCCGTCATAGATCACTGCTGTGGAATCAGACAGACAAACAATTCTCAGTATTTCGTCTATTTTTAGTGAGCACAGCTACAAATATTTAGGTCAACGGCCATATGTTATTATGAAGGTCTCCTGCTTACCTGCTCAATCGGGATATTTATTACTCAAATAAACCAAGGCTGTGTGGCCATTGATTTGGAAAGCTTTAGCATGGCAAATAATCAGTTGAAAGTCTACTACACTCCTGGATGACTTTTTACAGAGTGATGGGGCTTCGATAACCAAATGTGGAAGATGGGCTGCGGCCCTGACCAAGAGCCATTTGTCTCAGCTACATCACAGGGGCTGTCAGCCGGTAGCTACAATGATTTTCGTCTTGAGGCCCAACTTCGCTAGCCAAGGGCGTTTCGTCGGTCAGAGACCATTGTTCTCCCTCGTTGGTATGGCATGGAGGTCGAAATTAAAGAAAGACTACCTCCATGGTTTTGGGGACTATGCTAGGTAACTATGCCAGGACGACCAAAACGAAGCCAGTACACCTAGGCTCGTGCGCTGCTGGCTTCTGTCCGCACCGTCACTCCACAGTCCCTCTAGGGACTGTGGTCACACGTACGTTGTTCAGAGCTATAGCTAGAGGTTATACCTTGGTATGTGTTCTGACGGCAAAACTAGACCGACACACACATACCAAGATTAAAAAAACCCCTCTAGCTACGGGTAGTACAAGATATCCAGTGTAACACATCCAAGGGTGAAATCACGTTACTGGTCTTCGGCTTGTGTTTCAATATTGTCCTGTATTGTAGTGTGCTTGGTTTTTTTTGTCTTCTTTGTAATTTTTTGTCCTGTGGACGGTTTTTGACCAGTCTGATATAAAGTAAACAATAAGAAAGATGATAATTTTTTTACTGGACTTTCCTGTTTTGTCTCTTTTCATACATCCTATTTTTGGCTTCAAACGAATTAATACTTTACTTTATTGCTCAACAACACACTCAGGGAGTGTGGTATTAAGGCAAACAATTACAATGGAGCACGTTGTGAATGGAGTTGGCCAAAATCAGACTGATACATAATCAAAAAGTCAATCATATTTTTTCGGCCAGCAAATGTCAGTAAAACTGAAGTAGCCTTTGTTTTGTTTATATTGAATCAGTAATTAATGTACACAAGTGTGTGAAGACTTCCTCACCAAATCTGACATTGTTGGCTTTCCACACACGACCCGGATCCCGAGAGCATGCACAGAGCGAGCACCGAGAATAGAGGGGCGCCCTCTACAGATTTTCCTAGATAAAGTCACAAAAATACGGAAGTGGTGGCATGTGAATTTGCAGGATATGTGATCAGGTAATGTTCTTTATCTACAGTTGATCTCATCGGCAAGGAAGATTCGAGCATAGACCTACGTCCGTTTTTAAGGTCTATGATTCGAGAGAGTTTTTTTAGGTGCCAAGTATTTATCATTGCATTTAGGATCTGTGACTAAGTTGGTGAACAATCTTGACGGCTTCATTTTTTAAGTTCGCAACTCGCGATCGACGCTTTAGCAAACTTAACCAGGACAATTTACACTTCGTTGATTGAACCATGCATGGGGGCAAAAGTATATTATAACTTAACACACCGTCATTCAAACATGTTCTGAGAGTGACAATGTGCATCACACTCGAACGAGTTTAGCAATATACCTGAGAAAACTACTAGTATCAGTACACCTGGTCGATCATCATATCGCAGGAATATCACCTGACCTGACCAGGCGTAGACAACAGATACACCCACCATTGCAGGACCTGTAATTATCGCCGGCTGTTTTCCCCGATGTTGTCAGATAATTGATAATCGTTCACTTCTGTTTGACAGCGACAATTCACGATTAACTCACATCCATTCATAACTGATACAAAAATTCTAACCCCAAACGGAGGGTATTGTATGCACACATTTGTACTATGAATGCATTCTTATCTCTAGACACAATATGCAAGTACGTTACGTATGTACCGGTATGTATGTGTGTGTATTACAAGTGCATGGTACAGCAGTTATGTATGTCTGTAGGCCTATATGTCTGTACATGTATAATAATAACCAATCACATCACATCAAAATGGCACATGTGTTTGTTTAATACTGGTAGGTATATACCGTAAATACCGGTATATATATATATATACATGGAGGTAGTCATGATATATATATATATATATATATATATATATATATATATATATATGTATATATGTATATATAAATATATATATATATATATATATATATATATATATATATATATATATATATATATACGTATATGTATATATGTATATATATATAATATATATATATATATATATATATATATATATATATTATATATATATATATATATATATATATATATATATATATATATATTTATATTCAAAATTTCACCACCAAAACAAATATTATTTCTTAATAACATCGTGCAGCGGAGGTATTGTCCGAGATGCGTAGCGTCGAGGACAATACCGAAGCGTACAAGGACATAAATTCCGGTTTTTTGGGAATAACCTTATTATTATACACCTTTTTAGTCCAACTTTAGAAAAACGTTGAAATTAAGGTGTCTTTTGGATGGCATTTAAGTTTCCCAAGTTGTTTTAAATTCCTCAAAAAACCAGCAACAAATTGTGTCAAAGTGCCTCCTTAACTTTGAAATTTGAAGAGACTTTGAGATATAAACTGATGAGGAACTGATTTCTTTTTAGGATACTACTGTGCATGACAGGACCAGTTCAGATAATGGCATTAAGAATGACAGTGCATCTGTTTGAAAAGCAAGAAGCTGAGAAACTCTGGCGGTTGAAGCTATGTGAATATGCCGAGACAAGGTACATGGAAGAGAGGTCAAAGGTCACAGGAAGTGGCAGTGTAGGTGTATGTTCAGCACAGCATCTTGGGATTGAACAGGAAATGTTGCTAGCACATCCAAATAAGGCTGGATTTGAGAATGAGCAAAGAGACAGATTTTGATGGAGAAATCATGTCATCAAGATGACCTGGTGGGATTGTCAGAGAAATTTGGAAATCTCTCAGTCAGAGAAGTACCAGAAACATTTGAAGGTATTGTAAATCTTGCAGAACCAGGAAAAGGACAACAAACTGAAATGATGCCAAATTTGTTGAAACATTCTTCAGATAGGAGTAAGACATCAACTCAGAATTGGCAGCAAATTGCCCCATTTGAGAGACAGTTTGCTGAAAAATTGCAGTTGATTAAAGCAATGGAACATGCTGAACTGCATCATGAGGAAAACAAAGCCAATAGGAAGAGTGGTAACAGATAGTGAAGATCAGAATTTAGATAGACTGGGATTTGAATTTGTAGTTGGACATACTGTTGAAAAATCTAAAGGAAAGGCAGGGTTAGAAAATGATAGTTGTACCGGTAGTGTGCGTATGACAGAACATAAGCTGTCTCATTCTGCAGAGGTCCAGGACAGTAATAATGTTGAATTAGTTGTTGATGCAACCAAGACTTCAGACTGTACTACCAGTGGAACAGTACCATCCGTGGTATCTTGCAAGATAGACGAGACAAATATTATTGATGAGGACAGCAGTAGCCATCAGAGATTTGTCTCTGGATTTTATTCTGAAATTCACTCTCTGTCCTGTGAGTCTGCATCAGTGGAGAAGATTGAAGTTGCAGCTCAGACAGAAAACGTCGATGGTGGACCCACAAAATCAGAGCATGCAGAAACACAGACAATCTCCCCGACAATGCTGACAGTGGCAACAAACTTTCCTGAGGAACCCATCAGCCATTCCGACTCTGAAACCCAGACTCTCCAGATATTTACAGAGTGCTGCAAGTGTGGCCAGTTCTCAACTCCGGAGTCAGTGAGGCTATCCTTGGATTTAAAACGGGAACAGGGTCAAAGGTTGGCGCTGGAGAAACTTGTCTCCATTGTGGAACAGGAATCCAGGGAATTGAGGCAGCAGCTGCTTCTTGAAAGAACATCAACATGTACTGTTCAGAATGAACTCATTGATATGAAGGTAACCATGCTGTTTGCTTCATATTGAGAAAAAATATTAGTATGCCACTCTTTGTGTTTATGATGGAAAGGTTAGACCACCACAGAAGTAGGGGACAATATAATATGCAGCACTACTATTCTAATTTTTATCAGCATTGCCATCTTTTCTTTAAAACTTTATAATATATCACACATACAGCAGGCCTTATGCTGTTTGCAGCCATGGTAACATAGGTCAAAGTTCATATATTTAGCATGTCATTGGTGTATTTTGCAAATATTTATGTATACCGTAATACAGTTACCTTTAGTATGTTAGTTTTGTCTGTTAAAATTCTTTTGATATTTTTAAGTATAAATGAAAAGGTGAAGCCAAAATGGCCATAAGCAATTGGGCCTTCATGTTCTGTGTGTAATCTTTATTTTCTGAACTTCAGGCAGAGTTAACAAATGCCAGGAAGGTGTCATCAGAATATAAAATGAGAGTTGAAGAGCTTGAACAAATCTTCAAGGAGCAAGACAAATGGTAAGAATCTCATGACTCGTGATAGTCTTTCTGACATTGAGACGATTCTTAAATAGTTCCAATTCAATATTTCCCATCTTTGGAACTGCACTCCAGTTAGGTTACCTGGTCCATTATTACATTGCGACAACTTATCGCTAAAAAATGGCGAAGTTCATGCATCATAGTAATGAATATTTGCATCCATTGGGGACAGTGGAAAAAGGTAGAGATGCTGGTGTCTGGCTATGCAGTGTATGTACTTGTCAAGTTAAAGGGTCGAGTACTGGTATCTGTAATTTTTGATGACTTTTCCAGTATTTTTGTTTTCTATATCAACTAAAGTTTCTTGTTCTGCTGCCCAAAGCATGTTGAGATACACATTCAGCTTGTCAACTCAGCCTGTACATGTGTAGACTGCAATATTATTGTTTACAAGTCAATTCTGGTCTGGACGAAGATTCAGATGCAAAAAATAACAATGAATGCATTTTAAGTGTATATGCTCGACGTTGACAAGCCAAAGTTGTTTTTTTTATTTTTTTGGAGTAGAACATTGACAAAATTTAGTAGATCTTTGATCAGATTTGAACCCACAATGTATGGTACAGCACACCTAGCATTATACCGGTATGATACATCACAGTCAAAACTGCTCGGCCAAATCCCCACTCTGAAGAAGAGTGATTCAATAACTGAGCTAAGTTAATAGAGGAAAAGTCACCAAAATTACATTTATGGCGTTGCTGAAAAGCTACTATAACCGCTGTTGCAGGCACAGCACCGAATGACAGCTGCGAGATGTATTTGAGTCCCACTTATCAACAAACAAAATGAATAGCTCAACCATTACACCATGACATCTCTGGTTTAGGTCACAGACTAGTGACATCATCAGCATGAATGTTTAACCCTTGAGTGGTGTATTTTTGCCGCAAAAAAATTAAGTTCAACATTTCACCAATTTTTTATGAAGTTTTTTCTGCAATTATGTCGTTAATTTTGAAGCAAATGGACATCACATTTCATTGGCTTCAGTTTTATCAAAACTTTGGCAAAAATGTGAAAAAAATTGACCGGGGTATATATTTTGTAAGGGGGACAAACACTGACTGACACTCAAAGGGTAAGATTAATGTTAGATAACCTTTGGCAGGAAGAAAAACAATATAGTTAACTGTCATTCTGGCAATCTGGCTTTAGTCTGTTGTCTTGTTTTTGAAAATTTTGTCAAACAACAAACCAGTTAATTTTGACAAATAAAATGTGATCTGTTAGATCATAAAAAATATGTAAATATTTGTCATTTTATCAATAAACAAAATTCATCAGAAAAGACCATTCTAGCTCTTTTTATCAGATTGAATGAATTCCCTTTCCAATCATATTTCATTATTTTATTTTTTCTTCAGGTTTTCAAGATGGAAGAACAGATAGAAAATACCAACTACTTCAAAAGGTCCAATGTTCATTTTATTCAGCGATATGTTGTGTCAAGATACCGGTACCAGCAACCAAATGTTTCCGTTGCCAGCGTAACTGTGCAAACAGAAATACAAAGTGTTGCTTGTGCCGCCCTAAGTATATTTATATAATCCCTGTTAACCCAAATATTGAGGTCACGTCATTTGATAATCACCATAAAATCAGGTTTATCAAAAGGTCAGTAGACACAAACACACCATCAATGAGGAAGTGGATTAGAAAAACATGTGTATGATGATCAAAATGTAGTACAGTACTTAGAGTCAGACAGATTTCACCACTACATGTGGTTTTAATTTTGATGACACAGCTTGGTATATGACACAGACACATTGTATGTACAAAACGATATAAGCTATATTTTTATTATTGTTCACAATTCACATTGATGAATGGCATGGCTAGGTCATAGAGATTATTATGCATGACGCAGGATTACTGTTCAGTCTTTGCTGTGAGGTTTTCAAACTTTAATTTTGTAATCTAGGTTTTTGTAATTCAAGTTCAGTATTCTTTAGTAGAGGAGAAAATTTAAGGTCAACAACAATTTGACTTAAGTCACTCTAAAAGTAAGAGACAAGACTATCATGACTGCTTGCAAGTTTTAATCGTGATCACGACAGGAATATTTAATACCAATAGAATTCTCCTCCATTAGACCAGTGTGTATAGTACCGGTATTTCAGTCAACAGGTTTTGGGGATTACAGAGAATTATTCAGGCTAATAAAATGCATTATGTACACTGAAGGTGCAATGTAATTGTTGGCATTGTGAGCAGAATAAATTCACAGTGGACTTTATCCATGTAGTCCAGACTGAAATTAAGTTGTCAAGAATTACATTGGCCATTACGTTATTCAGACCTGCTAGGTGACAAATACCCGTGGAATGATAGGCATTTGACATTTTGGTTGAAGAACCAGTGATGGTATTCTACAAACAGGATAAAAATTGCGCAAAATACATCAAAATTTGCAATTCTGTGTTTGCAATCATCAAGATTCACAGCCAGGTCATCTGCAGTAATCAGGATTTTTCAACTGTCATATCACACATGTAGTGACAGACAGTGGTTGATGACATCAAACCATCATGCATGGACTTAAACATAAAATATGATGTACAAATAATGTCACAGTCATGTGTGTCATATTATTTGCCTCAGAGGACAAATCTATTTTGCAATTTGCTCTCAAGTTGAGTAAATTGGTCCTGAAATCTAATTTGCCAGCATTCCTGTAGACACACCTAGCCATTCAAGCACATTCATATTCTCTGGTCGGTCTGACCAGAGTAACAGCAAAACCACTGATCTGAGACAAACATGGAATGTCAGGTCTTCTCAGATCGCTGGATTTACTCACTTGTGTCACCACAGTGTATAAATATCATTTGGATTTTGACTTGTGATATTATAAGCCTTTTCAACATGTGTCTCAATTTATTTACTTCAGTGGGGTGGATTACTTGTTGGAAGCCAAACTAGCAACATCAAAATCGGCAGAGGCTCAGAAAAAACTGGAAGGTAAGAGAGGAAAAGATTTTTGTCTTTGGCATAAATTTATATCCAGTTGGAAGTTTATATTTCCAACACTTTTTCCCTTGACAGATCTCAAAGTCACATGTCAACCTAAGTTAACTTTGATGTTTCTCAAGTTAATATTTCCAATGACAGTTGCCTTCAAAAATTGTGTTGATATTTTGCATAATTTCAAGCTTTTTAGAGTAATATGCATCCACTCTATCTTACCAACCACACAAGTGCATTACACATGTGTAGACCTGATTTTGAGTAAAGAGTGATAGCATTTGAATGGAGGAGAAGACAAAATGTTGTAAGCAAAAGTTCAAAGGTCACTCCTTTCTGAAAAGATTGTCTGACAGCATTGTTAGTATTGTTGTGTGAATATTTTAACATCAACAACTCTTTTGCTACATATATATTACACAGTATGTTTTATCAGGAAAATGTTGCCAAATTTTGAAATTTTACATCGGAATTTATGGTATTGTTGTCTGTTATAATGCTCGCATAAAAGCTGTACCACAAGGTGCTCCATCAAATGACATTCTTTTGAAAATATAAAGCAAATCACTTGCCATTCACTTCAGAAAATACTGTGTCATGCAGGAAAATATGAACCCACCACAGACACTGGTAGAGAGCTGACACTAAGAAATTCCTAAATTGACTAAAAAGAGTTTGCAACAGTGAGGGTGCACTGCATGGTTCAAGAATGACACCCATGTTTTTCTCCTGATAAAATTAGTCAGGGATCCATTGCAAGTGGTTTGAACAGACCAGAATTTGAATATGAAAAGAGCCTGGCTATTTGTATGTACAATGAAAATTTCAGGTCATGGTATTGGGGACAGAGCAGTCACCTGATAGTCTTTTCACCAGTGACAGGTTCCTGTTTATGAATTATACATTTCAATGACAAGACTGCATGACCTTTAACATCTTGTCACTTTCAGTGACATGAATTGACCAATTTGACTGAACCACAACCATTGCCAACAAATTCTTCTTTGAATTGCCATTACATGTGATTTTCAGACAAAAAATATTCCTTTTAGACCCAGTAAAATGTTGAAATGTAAATACTACACACTACCAAAAATACCAGGATGTTAAGGTCATGTAGAGGTCATGAAAATGGCCATCTTTGATTGACAGGGTAAAATTGCAGCTAACTCTCCCTGGTTGTTGTTTTCATTTCACTACCGGTAGGCGTTCAGACTGAACTTCTGAGGTCACAGCAGGAGGTCAATCACCTCCTTGATAAGCTGGCTGAAATGAACAAAGAGAAGTAAGAATTATTTCCATGCTCTTCTAAAATTTGTCTTAGAATTTCAAGAAGCTTTGCATGTATTTGAAAACTTCAAGACATCACAAATGTTGCTTTTGAGATATTCACAATTTTTTCGCTTAATCTGAGCTTCATGACATTCTGTGTGAATTCACAGTAACAGTCTATAATTTTACATTGGCTTCCTGTGGTTTGAAATCTTGTAATTAAGAATTTTGTATTGCAATTTCAAGAACCTAGATAAATGCACATAAGAATAGTATCTCCTCTCTGTTCCAAATCTTTTACCATAGTCCCAATTTTTATCTAGGACTATCTTTTGTTTATTGTATTGTTTTCTAACAAGTATCAAAAGGGGGAACATTGCTTCCTTTTGCAGATACACACACTCAGTATAGAGTCCATGTGTTATGCATTTTATGAGCATAAATGAACGCATGTCCTATAACAAATGAAACAGATAAAGAAATCTAGCATTTCATATGTTGTAAGAGGTTATTTTTGTCTTTTTTGTATCAACAGAACTGACATGATATCCAGCAATGTGCACCATGAGTTGTTGAAGATTTCTGACCAAAGAGCAAAAGATGCCGAGATGAGATCACAGCAGCTGGAATATGAGGTGCGTTATATCTTTTTTTGAGTGAGAAAATATTACAGTTACATACAAATATTTATGGATATATGTTATGTCTTTAAAGTTCATGTCAGCCGTCTGAATGCTACAAAGTTAAGTTTAGCTTGTTGTACCGGTATGTACAAATGGGATAATTCAGAGACTACACATGCCTTTTTGTACGCCAGGCTGTAAAGTTTTCCTTGAAAGATTTATTGGTTAGCAACCACCCGACTGTGAAAGTTTTATGCAGAACAGACCTCGTACCTCAACTAGTACAAGGACAAATTAAATTGTAATTCTTTTCAAGCCCATCATCTGTCTTGAAGTCAGTAAAAAAGTGATCTAAAGCAATTGGCCCAATAATATTGGCCTAAAGCAATTTGTGGATAGATAGTGGTGAGCAGTCTTTTTAAAAATATTTCCTGTGAGAAGTTTGACACTATGATCTGTGTCATTTAACATGTACACCTCAATGCCCTGTGAACGGTCCACACAATCACCAGTGATAACAGTGTTTTTAGGCCAATTGCAATATGGTGATGAAGGTTAATCTGTGAACTTTCATTTTTCCTGGTCTGTATATACCAGTATGAGAGAGTGTTGTTCGTCCTCATTGTAAAAACAAACTGAGCTTTAATTGGTAAAGGTCACAGTCTGTGATCTAGATAAACATTAATGTACAATTTGTTCATGAAAAGATGGCTGAAATTCACTGGATGGAGACAACAGTTAGAGCGCCCTCATACATGGTGTTCTACATAAACAAAATTCTTATAAATGGACTCCCTAGGCTATTCACTGTTAATTTAATTTTGTGCTCTGTTTTCTTCATCAGGTATAATAGTGAAAAAAAGGAATACATATTTTGGTAAAGAGCAAGTAGACAGATGCAGATCATTTTACTGAATTTTAGTATTTTTATCTTGCCATAAAGACAATTTACCATTCTATGTTCCAGGTGCGACAGCTTAAAAATCAACTCCAAGCATCTCCAAAGAAAACTGTTAGTTTTGCCAAACATGTGACAAAACCGAGCAGTCCAAGTACCACAGTCCAAAATGTGGCAAAGAAGCCACCAACTACAGGGTTGTCGCAGACCAAAGAATCCAGTTTTCAGTATAAAATTTTCAGCACAGACAGTGTTCTGAAATCCATGGCATTGTCCAGGGAAAAAGGAAAGGAAAAGATTGAAGTTCCTGGAACATTCCAACTTCCAGAGGTCTCATCTCTCAAATCAAGTGGGAATATCAGTGCGGACCCAGCGGAATTCAAGGAAGCTCCTCTGATGGGTAAGATATGTCCTGTCACGGTTCCTTTGGAGTAGAGTAACCGTGGTCTTATAAAGATTTCTCTGATGTTACTTTGTAACATACATGTGTTTTTGTAAGTTACAGAGAACCTTCACTGATATACAGTGTAGTGTGGATTAATTTCATTACGTTGAACTTGAATGTGACTAACACTAAACTGAAGCAAACACCAGATAAAGGTAGTCCGTGAGATTTTGTCTGGTCCAAGCTAAGGGTGAAAGCAATTTATAATCCATTCCAAGCATTTGTTGTGCATGGATTATCTCAGGAGTCAAGACAGCTGATTTGATAAGACACTGATCACTGTGTTAATAGATACATGTATGCATCATAATGACATACTAATGTACCTTCACTTCAAACTATTTATGTACCAGGCTGGCCAAAACCTAATGGCCACTCTATATAGACAGCGATATTTTTATCAATTTTGTTGATGTGAAATTGTTAGTCATCTGAGACCATAAAGTCAAGTGCATGAAAAAATTTAAGGTTGTATTAACCCAAGGCTAAGGACTCCAATTGTCAGACACTGTATGATTTTTAAGCAATTAAGAGTTTCTTGGGATTTCATAACTTTATGTGTCTCCAGCATCTCCGATACATAATCCAGTACACATAAAGTTTTCAAAAAAAGATCTGTGTTGGTTCATGTCACCAGAATTGGCCTATAGGACACTGTGTACTGGTATATGAGTGCAATGATAAAAGGGGAGAATGTAGTATTCCAATGTGAGACAAGGAGTTAATATTATCTGAAGTTCATAGACATCAATTGACATTGTTGTTACCTTGTCAGTTTCAGCTGCCAGTGACAGTGACAGTGATTGGTCGTCAAGTGGCGCTGAAGATGACAACAAGAGAGAAGTTCAATTTTCACCTCCTGCCAAGAAACCAAAACCAATGTCAAGGAAATCAATTACACCAGAAAGAAAACCAATCATTGACCAATCAGGAAGAAGACCTCCCATCGCCCCAAAGCCATCTCTGCCGCCAAAACCAGTGTCTACCACGCCAATGAAAATGAACTTGAAATCTGTGGAAGAAAAACCCATTTCTTTTGATGATGTATGTATTTCATATTGTGAAAACATCAGTAGATTTTTACATGGTCACTCCATTTTGACTGTTATATATACCGGTGTACCGGTATATATATATATATATATATATATTGTTATGTAGGTCATTTACCCCACACTCATCATGACCTGAGTTCAATTAGTCTAGAACATTCTCTAGGTCACTGCCCTTGATGACCTCACAACCTTGAATTCAATTAGTCATGTTTGGAATGTTCTGGAAAGTTGATTAGTTGTGTAAGGGAGATAATTTTAGAACAGTAATTAGCATGTCAATAAAAGTTCTAGATTGTTCTTATATGCCTTTATAAAAGGGACGTGCACAGCTTCCAGTCAGACTTTTGGGATCGTGTCTCTTGTGTGTTACTAAACTCCAGCAGTAGTCATTCTCAAGACTTTTCAAGACCTTCACTGTCAACGCTGGATTTATACTGTGGACTTTGTGCAGCTTCAAGCCTGCAAGCCAAAGGACTGTTCATTCATCCGACTGACTGTTACAACTCTGAGACTGGAGCTTTGCCGTCCCAGCTGAGATAAGTAGTCTGTACACTTTTAAAGCTTGTACTCTGTCCCTGACTTAGCAATTAGTTTTGTTTTCGTAATAATTTTGTTTAAACGTAAACTGCTGAGTTCACCCTTTTGTTCGTTTTCTCTGCACGTAACAAATTGGGGGCTCGTCCGGGAGACGAATATTTTGAGCCGTTTGACAACATTTTGCCTACCTTTTCAAAACTACTTTACACTGTGAACTCAGCGAAATTTAATCATGGCGGAATTTAAGCCAGACGAATTTATGGATGACCTTGATCAGGACACATTTAATTCCCTCAGAAAAGACAACCTCATAGCACTGGCCAATTTCCTTAAAGTAGATGTCAAAAGATCTATGCGCAAGCGAGAAATACAGTTCAAGATTGCAAAACATTTAGTTAATTCTGGCCATTTTGAGGAGTCTGCCTTAAAAGATTATGAGCCTGAGTCTTCCTTTGAACTCAAAAAATTAGAATTGGAAATACAGGCAGATTTCGAGCTAAAAAAATTGGCATTAGAAAAAGAAAAGAATTACAATGAAAGAAAAAGAATTACAAATGGAAAAGGAGAGACAGGCATTAGAAAAAGAAAAATACAAATGCAGTTAGAAATGGAAGAAAGACAGAAAGAGAGGGAATTGGAAATGAAAGAAAAAGAATTGCAAATGGAAGAAAGACAAAGGGAGAAAGAAAGAGAGGAAAAAGAAAAGGAAGAGAATTAGCAGAACACCGACTGCAGTTAGAAATAAAACGTTTAGAGCTTGGACAGTCAGGAAAATTCTTCCCTTCAGACAAGTTTGACATCACTAAGCATTTCAGGTTAGTTCCCCCTTTCCAAGAAAAGGATGTTGATAAATATTTCCTTCATTTTGAGAAAATTGCTCAGAGTCTGAACTGGCCTAAGGAGTCCTGGTCTATGCTTTTGCAGAGTGCTTTGGTGGGTAAAGCCAGAGAAATTTACATTCAGTTGTCAGTAGAGCAGGCTTCAGATTATGATTCTGTGAAGGAATTAATTCTCAAGGGCTATGAATTGGTGCCTGAAGCTTACCGTCAGAAATTTAGGGATTGTGAGAAGGTGAAAGATCAAACTTACGTTGAATTTGCTCGAACAAAAGAACAACTGTTTGATCGTTGGTGTTCTTCTGAAAAGGTCAGTCAGAATTATGACAAATTACGACAGCTTGTTTTGATTGAGGAATTTAAAAGGTGCATTCGGAGTGACATCAAGACATTTATCAATGAACAAAAGGCAGATACATTAGAGGTTGCTGCACGTTTGGCCGATGATTATTCATTGACCCACAAATCTTCCTTTCTCAGCAAACCATCCCAGTCCTTTTCCTACAGAAACAATGCAGGCAAATTTAACTCCTCCTTTTTCATCCAAGAATTTTTCAAAGGAGAGTAGGAAATCAAATGAAAACAGTTCACAAAATTCAAGTAACACTTCCACATCATCAGATCCCAAGTCTCAATCTCCTTCTGACAAACAGTTCGGTACACTTTCTTGTAATTATTGCAAGAAAGACGGCCATTTAATGTCAGATTGTTTCAAATTGAAAAGAAAACGTGAAGGTCAAAGTAGTCAAAGTGGATCTAAGCCCACCGGCTTTATTTCTTCATCAACTCAATTAGAGTCTAATAATGTGTGCAACACATTTTCTGAGGTTAAACCCCTCTCATCCCCAATTAATGAGGTCAAGGTCAATTCTTCTCAAGATAGCATTATGGGTATTTTCGAACCATTTATTCATAATGGTTTTATATCACTTTCTAGTGATTTCTCTTCCGCTACCCCTGTCAAAATTTTAAGAGATACCGGGGCTTCCCAGTCTCTTTTGTTGGCAGATACCCTGCCGTTTTCTGAAAAGTCATTTTCAGGTTCTAAAGTTCTTATTAAGGGGGTAGATTGTAATGACTACATTCCTGTTCCTCTCCATAATGTCTATTTGTCTTCGGACTTTGTTTCTGGACCTGTGGCTTTAGGTATTAGGCCTTTTTTGCCTTTCGAAGGGATTCACCTTCTTCTTGGAAACGACCTTGCTGGGGACAAGGTCATTACTAATCCACTTGTGACTGATAATCCTACTTTAGATCAGGATCCAGAGCCAATTGAACAAGAGATACCCGATTTATTTCCTTCATGTGCCATTACTCGAGCCATGTCAAAGAAAACTTCCGAGAATCAAAATACTCTCAAGAATAATGTCACAGATGTTGACTTAAATGACACCTTTCTCAGTCAGGTGTTTGACACGGATCATTCCGTTATCCCTCGTGGATTTGAAACTTCCAGTAAAACTTCTGCTGACCAAAGTCAGACATTTTCTAGATCAAATCTCATTGCAGAACAACACAAAGACCCAGATATTTTGTCTTTGTTTGACAGGGTAGATGATGAAGGTAAAACTTCAGATAGCTCTGTTTCCTATTATACAAAATCTGGTATTCTCATGCGTAAATGGAGACCTCCAGATGTTTTGGTTGATGACGATTGGGCTATAAAACATCAAATTGTGGTTCCAAATCCCTATCGTGCTGAAATATTGCGCCTGGCCCATGAAACGCCCTGGGCTGGTCACTTAGGAGTCAGGAAAACTTATCATAAAATTCTCAGTCACTTTTATTGGCCTAATCTCAGGCAGGATGTAGCACATTTCTGTAAAACTTGTCACACATGTCAAATGGTAGGAAAGCCAAATCAGACCATTCCAAAGGCCCCTTTACAGCCAATTCCTGCATTTCAAGAACCATTTAGTAGGATACTAATAGACTGTGTTGGGCCCCTACCAAAAACAAGATCAGGAAATGAGTACATGCTGACAATAATGTGTACATCAACTCGGTTCCCGAAGCCATACCACTGAGAAATATAAAGACAAAGACTATAGTGAGAGCTTTAGTCAAATTTTTCACTTTATTTGGCCTCCCTAAATGTGTCCAGCCGATCAAGGCTCCAACTTTATGTCTGGAATTTTTCAACAAGTAATGGATCAGCTAGGCATTAAACAGTATAGGTCATCCGCCTATCATCCAGAAAGTCAGGGTGCTCTTGAGCGATTTCATCAAACTTTGAAAAACATGATTAGGACCTACTGTTTTGACACAGAGAAGCAGTGGGATGAAGGAATTCATTTTCTGCTCTTTGCTGTTAGAGAGTCAATTCAAGAGTCTCTTGGTTTTAGCCCATTTGAGCTTGTATTTGGACATACAGTCCGTGGCCCACTTAAGCTCGTTAAAGAGAAATTCCTATCAGACGATGATGATTGTCTGAATATTTTGCAATATGTGTCAGATTTTCGTACAAAACTCTCTAAAGCATGTGAATTAGCCAGAGAAAATCTTGAGTCATCTCAGCAGTCAATGAAAACCAAATATGATAAAAGCACCTCAAAACGGAAGTTTGAACCAGGTCAAAAAGTTGTTGTTCTACTTCCATTCCTGGCAAACCACTCCATGCTCGTTACTTTGGGCCATACCTAATTGATAAGAAATTGAGTGATTTAAATTACATCATAATAACACCTGACAGGCGAAAACAAAAACAGCTATGTCACATAAATATGCTTAAGCCATATTTGGATAGGGATAATCCTACTATAACTCAGCCTGTCAGTGCAGTCAGTTCAAACCATTATGAAGATAGTGATACTGAAACTGACTTGAGTGAAAATACTCTAAACTCAAAGCTGGGCTCGGTCAAGCTTCAGAACTCAGAAATCCTGGAGAAGCTGGAATCTACAAAGTTGGCACACCTCCAGCCAGAACAACAACAACAGGTGAAAGAACTGCTCCACGAATATAAACACCTGTTTCAAGATGTTCCAACGAGGACAAACGTCATCTATCACGACGTTGATGTTGGGGACAGTAAGCCTGTAAAACAACATCCATACAGACTGAATCCAACAAAAGCGAAATATCTCCAGGAAGAAGTCAAATACCTGCTGGACAATGACTTTATTGAACCCAGTAAAAGTAACTGGAGTTCGCCGTGCATACTTGTTCCAAATCAGATCACAGTTATCGTATGTGCACGGACTTTAGGAAGGTCAACACTTTAACAAAGACAGACACTTTCCCAATCCCGAGGATTGATGACTGCATCGACCGAGTGGGAAAAGCCAAGTATGTGACAAAATTTGACCTACTGAAGGGATTTTGGCAAGTCCCTCTGACGGATCGTGCTCGTGAAATATCCGCCTTTGTTACACCAGACGGATTGTTCCAGTACAAGGTGATGCCATTCGGAATGAAGAACTCTCCGGCAACGTTCCAACGGATGATCAACGACGTCATATCCGGGCTAGACGGGTGTGCAGCTTACGTTGACGACGTCGTCCTGTATAGTGACACCTGGGAGGAACACATCAAGCTCATGCGGAAGTTCTTTGAGAGACTGAGTAAAGCAATGTTGACTGTCAACCTTGCCAAATCTGAGTTTGGTTGGGCGAGGGTAACTTACCTCGGACATACTGTAGGACAGGGTGAGGTAAAACCTGTTGATGCCAAAATCAGTGCCATTTCAAGTTTTCCCATACCAAACTGCAAACGACAACTGATGCGCTTTCTCGGTATGGCTGGTTACTACAGAAAATTCTGTCCAAATTTCTCCACAATTACTGAGCCTTTGACTAACTTACTTAAAAAGAAAGTAAAGTTTGTTTGGTCAGAGCAATGCCAACAGGCATTTGATACACTTAAAGCCATACTGCAAAGTGCCCCAGTGTTGTCTGCACCAGATTTCACTTTGCCATTCAAATTAGCTGTAGATGCTAGTGATACGGCTGCTGGTGCTGTTTTATTGCAAGAGGATAGTCATGGTATAGATCATCCTGTTTGCTATTTTTCACGCAAATTTAACAAATCTCAGAGAAACTACTCTACAATTGAAAAAGAGTGTTTATCTTTGATATTAGCTTTACAGCATTTTGAAGTTTATGTTACTTCTTCAAATCAGCCAATAGTGGTTTATATTGATCACAACCCTCTTGTTTTTCTGCAGAAATTTAAAGGCAAAAAATCAGAGATTGCTAAGATGGAGTTTAATGTTACAGGAGTTTAATCTTGACATTAGACATATCAAAGGCAGAGACAATTTAATTGCAGACTGTCTCTCTCGTATTTAGAGTTTATTGTTGTTCACTTTCAAGAAATTTTATTGTTGTTCACTTTCAAGAAATTTTACTTTAGAGTAAAAAAATTTTGAGTACTTAAATCTTTTTCAAGATTACATTTGTAAAAGAAAGATTTTTCTTTGAAAAATTTTCCTTTTTTGAAGAGGGGGTGTGTTATGTAGGTCATTTACCCCACACTCATCATGACCTGAGTTCAATTAGTCTAGAACATTCTCTAGGTCACTGCCCTTGATGACCTCACAACCTTGAATTCAATTAGTCATGTTTGGAATGTTCTGGAAAGTTGATTAGTTGTGTAAGGGAGATAATTTTAGAACAGTAATTAGCATGTCAATAAAAGTTCTAGATTGTTCTTATATGCCTTTATAAAAGGGACGTGCACAGCTTCCAGTCAGACTTTTGGGATCGTGTCTCTTGTGTGTTACTAAACTCCAGCAGTAGTCATTCTCAAGACTTTTCAAGACCTTCACTGTCAACGCTGGATTTATACTGTGGACTTTGTGCAGCTTCAAGCCTGCAAGCCAAAGGACTGTTCATTCATCCGACTGACTGTTACAACTCTGAGACTGGAGCTTTGCCGTCCCAGCTGAGATAAGTAGTCTGTACACTTTTAAAGCTTGTACTCTGTCCCTGACTTAGCAATTAGTTTTGTTTTCGTAATAAATTTTGTTTAAACGTAAACTGCTGAGTTCACCCTTTTGTTCGTTTTCTCTGCACGTAACAATATATATATATATATATATATATATATATATATATATATATAATATATATATATATATATATATATATATATATATATATATATATATATATATATATATGCTGGAGATAACAGATACCAGGTATTTGTTGTGTAGGGAGTATCTCAGACAGCAAGACAACTGGTTTAGGGAGACCCTCATCAAAGTGTTAATAAGTTTGCATAGTAACAAGCTAGTGAACCTTTGATGACAAACATTCACATACTGGTACATGTATGAAGGCAATCAGAACCTAGCGACCACACATCATATGTTAAGTAAGACCATGGCTCAATGATAAAACTAAATTCATTGCAAATTAGTGTTCTTTTTAAGAAATTACATTTTTATAAGAAATTTTCACAGGCATTCTATCCGTAAATGTTAATAAAAAATTTTGAAAACTATGCAACCTTGAAAAATTTCATTCTTTGGAAGTATTTCAAGAAAGCTTTAAATCATTTTACAAAAGCTGCAATTGAGGTACAATTTCATGAAGCTCTACTTGTGCTAACTCAAGTTGTTTTCAATTATCTGTGCTTGCATAATTTGTATTTTCAAAATAGATTTACTATGTCAAAATGTTTAGCAACTTGTTGTGCAAGCTGAATGCAATATACCGGTATGTGACATTGCCAATCTGTGCTTTATCTTGATTATTTGTAGCGAAACACAATTATTAACAAAAAGTACTGCAATATAAATATTTTTCATTATTCTTTGTCTCTTCTCAGCAAGTCAAGGCACCATCACTTGCAACTAAACGAAGATTATCTGGACCAAAGGGACGTGCCCGGCCATCCAAATTTAGGAGAAAGAATGTCAGCATGGAGACTTAATCAGGAAAATAGAAAAATACTGGAATCTCTTCTCAGTCTTTCCCAGTTACTTCAGTTCATTGCCGCAATAGTTTGTTTCTTCCATAAATAACTGTAAAGCTGTTTTCTCGAAGCAATTTTCCTGTCCTTTTGTAACCAAATACACAGATTGAGATGATGAATATTGTCACATGATGCGAATGTAATTTGATCAGAAAAAAGTAATTGTCACTTTTTCAGGAATTGACAGTGCTTCTGAAAAACGTAATGATGTATAATTTTGTGAAGAATTCATTACATTTGGTGGTTTTTGTATCATTAGTCAGAATTTATATTTTATTTCTTTTATTATTTTGACAATCATTCCCCTTCCAAGAGGAGTAAAGTTTTTGAAATCATAAATCATTAGGGGAAGGCTGCATTAACTTGCATGGTACCTGAAACCTGAGTCCTTGCCTGAGCAACTCGGGTGACAAACAGAAGACTTTTAATCCCCAAGGTGTGAATGTTCCATTGTTATGTTTATCTAATCCAGCTGGTGCTATTGTAGTGTCATTGTAGGAAAGGCAGGTCTGTGAAATTGATCCTCTAGGGAAGTCAGGTTTTCCTAAGTTAATGAAGCTTTCCCGTAATGTTGTTCTTGATGCAATTTCTAAGCGATATTACTGCATTATGATTCAGATTAAGATTTATTGTATCTTAAGTTTATTTAGAACAGAACATTTCTTTGAAGTGATAAGAAAGTTGTGCAATATCCATTGAAAGATGAACCGTGCAATGATATCACTCTGTCACTATGTCATCTGTGTGGCTACAGTTTAAAAGCTGTGTATAATACCCTAGTATATCCTGGTATATCGAGATTGTTTTATGAACATTTATTTGAAAGTTGAACAGAACTGACAATGTCTATAAGAGAGAACATGGCAATCAAATTATTCATGATATATACATTAACCATGTGACTACTTATTTCCTCCATCAAAGATTATATGAACACGGATACATTATCACAGGAATTTTCCAGCATTTAATTCATCATGGTAGCAGTTATCAGGATAGTCAAGGGATTCAAATCCATTGGTAGTAAATTTGTTGCCAGATATTTTGAGTCCAGACCATATGTTTTCAAATTTACTGAAATGAAATTGCTTTGTGCAATTTATGCAGAATATAAACTGCTCATTGTAAATGAATTGCCCTCCTGACATTGAAAACTTACCATAGGACAATAAAGTTTTGTCTATAGTTTGTTTGGTTATTTGCTCTGAATAGAAGCTTTAAAACACTTTGTACTTGGCTGGTCAACATTCATGATCTGTGTACATGTTTGTGTTAAGTGCATTGTTGTTGTTGATAACATGATGTTGTACCTTTTGCTGAATTTTGTTTGTCAACAATGACAATGCTGGCAGGGTGCACAAGATTGATCTTATATCTCAATGTGTTGAACAAGGAATTTGAACGGATCATGATACAAACAAAATAGGAGCACAAACTGGCTTAGAAATACATGTATTTCCAAATGTGTTTGTACATATGGATTGGTTTGTACTGCCATAAGGTGATCCATTGGTCATACAGAGTCTATTAAACACTGTGCGTCCATGTTATTCCAGAGTAGAACATTACTTCGAATGACAAAGCAGCAAACTGTACACTGATTGTCTCATTGAAAGAATAATCTACTTAAATCGATTAGTAACGGTCACATGGCATGTAATTGTGTCAACACCTTAGTTTTCTCAATGATAATCATGGGACCATGTCATTCAATAAATGTGTATAATTTTATTAATGATCTTGTTAAATGATGATTACCGCTTACATGAAATAAACTACATTTGCTGATAAGATTGTTTACGGTGTGGTTATCATTGCCACCAATTGCATCAAGCAAGTATTCTGTAAGATGTGAACATTAATTGTGGGAGGCAGGAGCAGTAGTCATTTGAAGAACCAACTCTTTCACCGCATTCCATGACAATGGTTTGGTCTGAACCGATTGCTGTCAATGCTTGGTGATTGTGGAACTGTCCACTGAAGATGGGGGTTAGCAGGTTAACCCTTTAACCCTCAGGCTGTTCTTATTTAAAAGGTCCAAATGTCCCACAGCACTGACAACCAAAGGAGTGCTGCATTGAACAATGGTACTGAATAGGGTAGTCCTTCAAATCACAACATCCCTGCATGCCTCTAAAAATGTCCGGGTGAGATCTTGCAGAATGTTTGTTTGATGTCAATCAATATGGTAATTTGAAGTCATGAACTCTGACCCCTATCAGTCTAAATACCTAACAATTTACCTCTATGACCCTTTCATACAGGTTTTATTTCTCTCTTTTGTTTATTGCTCTTCAGCTAATTTTCCTTTGTAAAGATCCACTCATTCTATTGAAAACGGGGAATGTGAAAAGATTTGGCAGTAGAAGGATCTCCTATTGGCTAATATGGAAGAGATAATTATACACACAACTTGCTATGTCAAAGAATTTATATTGTCAGTATTGTTTCTATTATCTCCTTCTGTAATCACTAACTTTTGTTTAAACTACTTACATTACCGGTATTTGTGCAAATGAAGCTTCCTACATGAAAATGTTAGGACAAATAATTGTAAATAGTTTAACCCTTTGAGCGCCAGAGTCAGTTTTTGTCACATTTATGAAATGTGCACCAGTCAATTTTTTTGAGAGTTTTTATTCTGCCAAAATTATGATAGAAGACTGTAGGCAATGAAATTTGATGTTCATTTGGTCTAAAATTATCAAAAAAACTACAAAAAAATTTATAAAAATTGATAAAATGATGCTCTAAAATTTTGATGGGAAAAATTACAGCACTGAAAGGGTTAAACAAGTTTCGCGGCAACCTACTTTTGTGCAAGTTTTGCTGGACCATTCCTCCAAACATATTTGGATTTACTATTAATTCATATAGTTATCAGTGACGAAAGAACAGCCAGCCATCTCTCAGTATATAGATTTTTACTGTCGCTTGTTCCAAGAATAAAAAAAATAAAGATTCTTTGAAAATTCACCGCTGGTGGCGCCGTCCTGGAGTGGAGTAAAGACACAACCTGCCAGCGGACAACTTTAAACATGGCTGCGCCCTGTACCACGTTGTTCGTGAGAAACCTGCCGTATTCAACAACAAACGAGAAGTTAGAAGAAGTCTTCAGTGATATTGGGCCACTGAGAAGATGTTTTGTTGTGAGCAAAAAGGTTAGTTCCGATTACGAAGGCAACTTTTTTGAATATAGTGTATGTCATTCTGGTAGCTCTCCCGGAGATTGCTGCGAATCCGTAGCCTCTGCCACTCGGGTAGGTTGGTCATTGCTGCGAATCCGTAGCCTCTACCACTCGGGTAGGTTGGTCATTGGAGTGGTAGGGCTACGATGTGTAATACGCAAATATCGCACAGGATACGGCCTTGGCCAGAAATTTTCAAAGGCACAAATTTGACATAACTTTTCCAAAAGGACCGTGTCCGGTGTTCATATAACCTACCCGCTCAATAATTACTCGGTATTTGTCATTTTTCTCTCCTCCAAATGGATTTTTCGCAGCAAGACCGACGATCGCCTTGCATAACCGCCATCTTGAATTTAAAGCTGCTTGACCCATGACGTCATGCAAGTCTCGCAAGTTCCCGTTCCTACTTCATTTGCATTCAGATATCAACAAACAACACGTGCGCTGACTAGTATTGCTGTCTCAGCATTGTCGACTACGTTATGCGAATTTTCGCGTGGTAAAAAGTGAATGAATAGAAAGCAAATTACTTTAACTTCAAAAATTGTGAATAAAATATGTAATAAGTTTATAAATAAAATAAATTGTTGAATGACACTAAACTTCTCCAACTATTATCCATCATGCAAATTATGTTAAATTCCCCAGAGAAATTTTACATTATAGATCATGATGTTCTCCATCACATGTAACACAAAATAAATGCAATGATCCTTTTATTTACCATATCGTAATATTAAACAAACTTGGTAGAGCTGATGTGTGGAGTTGCCCTTATTTTCCTTTACATCTTTCACATTTTCTGTTTTATGAATGCCTTCCAATGGAGACTTGTCTGTAACCTTTTGCTCTCTCCTCAAAGACTTCTCCACAGTTCATACATTTGACCTCCATAATGTTTCTGAACTTGAACTGAACCAACACCCTAACTTCTTACTAAATTTCAAATGAAGGACCACTTATTATTATTATATCCTTTATTAATCCAATATAAAAAATTGAAATGTGTTGTGGTGTACACAGTCTAAAAAGAAATATTCCACAATATATAAAATACAAAGAGATCACACAGATTAAAAAGCACAGTTCCAAATAACAGACAAAGCACTTGTCGATCAACAACAATACAATTTAAATAATTCTAACAGTAGCCATTAATGAGTTTGTTTTTTTGTTTTTTTCACCTGTTAGAAAATTGGTTTAGAATTCTCACTGCTGAGGGTACAAAATATTTCTAAACCTGTTTGTGCGGCACCTTTACTGAATAGTATCTGGTACCAGACCTCATTTTAGTGAAATTACTATTCAGTTGATGCGTTTTGTCAGACAATGTAGTTGTAGATTGTTTTTCACTGATTTCATATACAAGTCATCAAACTATACAATTGTACGCCTAGAATATTCCTAGCAGCTTTGATGATACGATTTATATGAACTTTATTAGAAGAGGAAATACTACCGCCCCAGCAAGAAATACAATAACAGATGATTGACTCAACCGTTGATCTGTAAAACATGCAAAATGTTCCCGGATACACCAAATCTATGCAACTTACGCAGAAAATACAATCTTTGCTGACATTTACGGTTTAACATATTCACATGGTCATCCCAAGAAACCATGTTTGTAAGAAGTATCCCAAGATATCTATAACTATTTACCCTTCCAACCTCCTCACCTTTGATTTTTAACGGAGGTGGACTGATTTTGTTTTTGCTGAAATCAATTATCATTTCTTTTGTTTTCTTTACATTCAAAAACAAGCTTAATTTATTATCATCACACCATGTAACCAATCTGTCCACTTCTTGCTTATAGATTGTGTCCTGATTTGCTGTAATGAGGCCAATTAAAGACTTGTCGTCATCATTACTGTCCGCATGTATGGGGGTACAATCAGATGTAAATATGGTAAATAATGACGGTGATATAACCGAGCCTTGAGGCGAGCCGGTATTTGTCAATCGCACATGCGATCGTATTGAATTTACCTTGACAAACTGTGGCCTCCCAACCAAAAAATCTGCAACCCAATAAATTAACTGCGTGTATACTGACATATTTTTCAATTTTCTGATTAATAAGTTTGGTGAAATAAATGCATTTGAGAAGTCCACAAATAAAATTCGAACAGATGCATTGGAAGTATCAAGGTGTTGTGTGAGGGTATGTAGAAGACAGAGAACTGTGTCTTCCGTACTCCTGTGTTGGCGGTAAGCAAATTGCAGTGGGTCTTGGTACGGTAATGTTTGAGAAACCAAATATTTTAGGAGGATTAACGACTTAAGATGTCGTTATGTGCGCCTGCATTATACAATTATTTTTATACAACTATTTTTATACAATTATGTTTATTTATAAAACAAAAGACTCTTTCATAATATACATGTCAAGCCCCCTCCCCCTTCCAAATTTAAAAAAAATGAAATATAAAAAAGTGCAAAAACACAACTCATTCCAAATTTCTTTTCTTTTATTTCCTTTTATTTACGATATTTACATTTCCGGGGTTTTTTTGCGAAAATACGCACAACGTTGCCGGCAATGCGAAGTGTGAAAGACGATGGTCGAGCGCACGTGTTGTCTGTTTACTAGAACGGGAACGTGCGAGACTTGCATGACGTCATGGGTCATGCAGCTAAAATTCAAGATGGCGCTGACTTCAAGGCGATCGCCGGTAACAGTTGGAAAAACCCGTTAAAAGTAGGTAAACTTGAGGAATACCGAGACATCTTCCGATGGATAGATGCTAAATGGACTTTGGACCAAGTCTATGGAAATTATTTCTGTAAAGATCGAAAATTGGCGTTCAAATTCGCGCCGTTCGAAATTCCGTGCGCATCGGCATAGTGCATGTGTAATACTATCCTGTGCGATATTCAGTTCTTCACATCGCAGCCCCCACTCCCAGCAGAACACGTCAAGGAGTGGCAGGGCTCGTTTTCGCAGCAATCCCGGAGATACCATGCTGCAGTTCCATACCCGACAACTTCCCCCGCGATTTCGGTTGATGTAGAAAGGTGGGCTTTCCTTTCCCACGTTCCTAACTATCCAAAGTCGCCGAAGACGTTACGGAACTGCAGCAATAAGATACCCTGACAATTGACATTCTGTTGTCACGGTATCGCAATTAACCATACGGTTGGCAGTGTTCAATCAGATAGACACTCTTGCACTTCCTATCCCATGTATGGTTGAAACTAGCTGCAAAATTGTAGCGCTACGGTGAGGCTAGCTGCAAAATTGTAGCTCTACGTGAGGCGGTCGGTGAGTTTTGGTTTTTTGCGACTTCGCTCACCAGTAGAGCTACAATGCCGAAGGCCCTGTAGCGTACAAAATAAGCGCGCCACACATGGCGCGGCATTTTCATGTAAAATCCCGCATATTTACTGCATTTGGTCGTACCGATTTATCACTACTGAAGACTAAACACTATACTTCACTAACCTTGTCGTTTATGGGGGTTTGGTATTAGCGCGAACACGTCGATCGCGTTCCATAAACATTGAGCGTGTTTCTGGGAGCCGCCATTACCGGAAGTTGGTAATGGCGGCTCCAAGAAATGTTTTTGGAACGCCATCGACGTATTTGAACAATACCAAACCCCATAAACGACAAGGTTAGAGCAGTCTACTGTTTAGTCTTCAGTAGTGATAAATCGGTACGACCAAAATGCAGTAAATATATGGGATTTTACATCAAAATGCCGTGCCATGTGCAGCGTGCTTATTTTGTATGCTACAGGGCCTTCGGCATTGTAGCTCTACTGGTGAGCGAAGTCGCAAAAACCAAAACTCACCGACCGCCTCACCGTAGAGCTACAATTTTGCAGCTACGGTGAGGCGGTCGGTGAGTTTTGGTTTTTGCGACATCGCTCACCAGTAGAGCTACAATGCCGAAGGCCCTGTAGCATACAAAATAAGCGCACCACACATGGCGCGGCATTTTCATGTGAAATCCCACATATGTACTGCATTTGGTCGTACCGATTTATCACTACTGAAGACTAAACACTATACTACACTAACCTTGTCGTTTATGGGGTTTGGTATTTGTTCAAATACGTCGATCGCGTTCCAAAAACATTTCTTGGAGCCGCCATTACCAACTTCCGGTAATGGCGACTCCCAGAAACACGCTCAATGTTTATGGAACGCGATCGACGTGTCTGTGCTAATACCAAACCCCATAAAGCATATCTTGGCCGACCTTCCCAACTGGCTGAGATTGCCGATGCAGGCACTGGCCAACATCCTTTGATAAACTGTACCTATATGTACACGCCATTCTGTAGGCCACAGCTTTCCCTGACAACTTTCCATGGCTAGCTTTCCCTAACACATACCACTGAATCTACAGATATGCTCACTGTAAATCTAAAAATGATGTACCAGGGGTTGTACGCAAGGTCATGCTGAAATATTTGATGGCCTGAACTGTCTAAAGTGATTAGAATATTGCAACACAGTGTGTCAAGGTATGTGATTTTGAGAATATATAAGAGTTGGGTTAGGACTCCCTTGTGAATAGAATCTCCATTTTCAGAGCAAATAAATACCTGCAATTGATACAAGGTCCATCGTCTGTTCAACTTTAAGCCTCATTGATGTCTTTTAATATGTTTTCAGTTTCAATAAAGTAGATGTTTTCATTTGCTTCAGGATCATCAGAATGCCGCGGATTTGGATATGTGACATTTGCAATGAAGTAAGTAGTAATGTACATTTATTGCAGATGAAAATGTTAGCTTTTTTCCATTTAATACATACAGTCATTGTAATTACATACTTTGCAAATTTCAATAGAAAACAGTTAAATTAATGTGCAGCTGATAAAGTCAAAATACTCTGCTTTGCTGTAACTGACTGTTTAATCTCCCCTCTCATTCCTAGCTGAAGCTACCACAACATTGAATTCAAATTCAGGTGGAATACAGGTTGATCTGTGTAGTGTTTATGAGTTCAAAAAATATTGTAAGCAGTCTGAACACTTAACAAGCTGATTCTGAATGAGCTTTCAATGATAGGACAATATATAGGAAGGGAATTGTCTTGGTGGATAGAAAGGGAAATTTTACCCCACTGACACCAGTGTGTGGTCATTCTGGCTGTGGTACATTTTGACAAATGCACATGTACCCATGGCTTGCTACAGCGGCACATAGTATGATATTTACACAATCTGTATACAGTTTTCTTGAACAAAAATTCTATCATCAGGTTTTTGCCACAAGAATGGGCTTGCAGTACTGAAGAATTTTATGATTCAGTTTTACTCTAAAATGTACAATGTACGTCTTTCTAGAATAGAGATTCAAATTTTCTTTAGTAATCTGCAGACACAATAACATCTTCTGATCTTTGACAGAGATGATGCCGTAAAGGCCAAGACATCAACTGTGAAACTTGAAGGAAGGAAATTACACTTGGATTATGCAAATAAAGAATTTAAAAACAGGAAGAGGAAACAAGATGCAGAACATGAACAAGGTACATGTAAAAACCCTATCAATTCAATCAGAAACAAATAATTACGATTTTAAATTATCTTATTATTTGAAAATTAACAAAGCCAAAATAATTTTAGTGGTTGAATTATTAGGGATTTTAACTTTTTGGACAGTTCATAAGTGATATGCTTACCATCTTGGATGATTGAAACATACAAAGGTGATTTTCCTAAAGTTCCAACTTAGACATTCTTTGGTATACAATGTATTGTTTTGTGTATTTTATCAAAAATAAAATGTTCAGAACAGTTTGTCATGATTGGTTAGTCAAATTATTAGAGATTGAGAAAGTCCAAAATATAGGATGGTTGAATTGATAGTGTTTTTACAGTAGTTAATATTTGTAAAATTGTTATTCTTTTGAAAGCCACAGACATTGTTATCAGTGCGCAGGAGATTACCCACGCATTTCAATATAATAATGTATTACTACAATGATTTTAATGAGTTACAACTTTAGTGAAAACATCTTCAGTTATATGATTTCAGTTCCATTGAATTTGAATCAAGACTTCCTAACACGTCGAATACACTCTTTTCCCATATAATTCTTGTTTCTTAGCAACAGTTTGTCATGTGTAGTCAGAAAATCAAGTTGAATAACTTAAATATTTCACAAATATAAATGTATTCATGTGTCACTAGAAATACTTTTTTCATGGTCTGTCAAATTTCAGAATCTCCAGAAAGCAAAAAACCCAAACCTGATGACAACACAGATGAAAAAGCATCGTATACAGAGATGACCAGAACAGTGGTACTTAGCGGACTGACCAATGATGTAACCAAGGATGATCTAGATAAATTACTCAAGTGAGTGACTCATGCTTTTATGCTTTCCTTTTATTCCCAACTTTGGTGGAACTACACATAGCTTCCATTTTTTTCACAACCTAGGTGGGACCAGCTTCCATTTTTTTCACAACCTAGGTGGGACCAGCTTCCATTTTATTCACAACCTAGGTGGACAAGCTTCCATTTTTTTCACAACGTAGGTGGGACCAGCTTCCATTTTTTTCACAACCTAGGTGGACCAGCTTCCATTTTATTCACAACCTAGGTGGGACCAGCTTCCATTTCATTCACAACCTAGGTGGAATTAGCCTTTATTTTATTCCCAACTTAGGTAGGACAACATATAGTTTTCAATTTATTCCCAACTATGGTAGAACTAGCTGTTATTTTATCCCAACCTAGGTAGGACTAGCTTTTATTTTATTCTGTGCTTAGGTAGCACTACATTGTAGCTTTCATTTTTTTCCCAACTTTGGCCTGACAAGCATTAATTTTATTCCAAATTAGAAGGTAGACGTGATCATGTGTTTCATATCAATCCCAACTTAGGTGTGAGTAACCTTCATTTTATTCCTAACTTATGCAGGCCAATTAACATTGAGGCTTCTCAGTCAGACTTTCCTGAGATGTGTGAACATATGCCATAATGATTTGAACCATTTCTTCATGACAAAATATTTTTACAATTTGTTAGGAGGACTGAAAACGTCATTGAAGTGAAATTTCCAATTGAAAATGAAAATAAGGTCACTGCTGAGATCGTCTACACCAGATGTAAAGATGCCAAGTCTGCTATTGGTCGATTACACAGGAAGAAGTTGAAAGGTCAGTCAAAAGGTCATAAATATAATTCTCCTTTCTGTTTCTGTCAATGTCAATGCTTTCTGTGACCAATACATCATGTTTACTTTAGATTATCTACATCTGTACCACTTGGATATTCTGTGTCTAGTCATCCTGCTTTGATGAACATAAAATTCTCAGACCTGATTCACTCTTGTTTGCAGGAGCTGTTTTGTCTGCAGATTTACAGTCAAGAAAAAGAAAATCATTTGCAAATATGAAGAAGTCGAGACTGATTGTTAGAAATCTTAGTTTTAAGGTAAGCAGTATCTGTTTTATGTGTCTAAAATGAAAACTGTGGTCAGATAATCTCACAATATCTAGTAATCAGAGTTCAGGTTGATGAAAATAAATTTTTGAACTTGAAAAAAGAGGGCATTGGAGAAGAAAACTCGAGTCAGGAAGGAAGCATATGAAAATCTCAATTTGTTGAGTTTCATATTTGTCTATATACAGTAGCTATGTGACAATTTAGGAGACTGCTAAGCATTGCTGCAATGCCCCTGGTGGAGACATTACATTGGCTAATCCATCACTATAGCTTGTGTTTAAAAAGAGTGTTAAATGAAGTGTCTTCAATATCAATTCGATGAATTTCAACTAATCATTCTGTAATATTCTGTGTTTCAGTGTTCTGAGGAAGATTTGAAAGAAGTTTTCAGTGAGTTTGGTCAGATCAGCGAAGTGAGCATTCCAAAGAAAAGCGACGGAAAAATGTTTGGTTTTGGGTTTGTACAGTTCTCCAATGTAATAGAAGCCACTAAAGCTGTGAAAAAAGTTAATATGAAAGAAATCAAAGGTAAAATGTGAATTTTTACTGTTCATTTTTCAACTGCTGATATGTGTATTTACATAGCTGTTTTATTTTCTCATGCATTCTGACAAAACCATGTTAACCTTTTTACATGATTTTATCCAAAACCACTGGTTTCAATGGTGACTGTTTAACTATATACAGGCAATTGGGATTAATTAATTAAATACCATCTGATGTTACAGTGAAGAGGGTCACTTGCAAATTGCTGGCAATATTTTATGGTGATTGAGTCACATTAAAGAATGAAATTTTCTTTTGTTTATATTGATGTTGACCATTTAGCTGACCATGTAGTTCCTTCGACTTTTAAATGACAATATTTATGTCAACATCCTTTGATTACATCAGGCCGACCTGTTGCTGTCGACTGGGCAGTTCCCAAGGTCAAATATGAAGCAGCTGTCAAACAAGAAGAAGAAAATCAACCAAAACAATCACAAAGCACAGAATCAGGAGATTCTGATGAAGATGTTGAACAGCAAGAGACCATGGACAGTGAAGGTAACATTAATAATCTCCATTGAACAGAGTAAAACATTTACTGTGAAGTCTGCTGTCAGCTATCACTCTGAGGTCATAGGTCGTGCCTGGCCAATCAAAGATTTTTGAAGTTCAAATTGCTTCATGGGTCATGCCTGGCCAATCAAAGGCTTTTTGGAGTCAAAATTGCTTCAATCAAATATATCACTCTGTGGTCATAGGTCATGCCTGGCCAATCAAAGGCTTTTTGAAGTCAAAAATCACTTCAATCAAATATATAACTCTGAGGTCAAAGGTCATCCCTGGCCAATCAAAGGTTTTTTATAGTCAAAACTCTTCAAATCAAATGAAATATTTATGTTACTCATATGTCTGTGTTTCTATGAGAATGTTTGATGTATATAACTGCTTTCATTTACCAAGGGTAGAGTCCAGTAATGTGATTTGTGAAGAGAGGTAACATTGCATACTGACTAAAGTAATCAGCAACAAATATGACAAGCTTCATTTCAACAATGTAGGTTGTTATGTGTGGTGCATTTTGCTGAGATTGATGAACAGTGGTAAATAATTTGGGAACTATGGTAACATTTCTGCTATTCCATAATTTGATTGTATTGGTATACTGAGGGGAACACCATTAAGATTAACCTGCTGAACGCTCTTAATAAAAGCATGAATGTGTCAGAAGAGTTGTACATCACTTCCTTGCTGGTAAGAACTACATTGATGACTTTGTGTGTCTGGTCATCAATTGAATCAACTTTTTAAATTTTACTGTTGAAGATTCTGATAAAGAAGATGAAAGTGAAGGTGATGGATCAGAGGATGGTGACCATAGCAACAGTGATGATGATGATGACAAATCAGATGATGAATGGTCAGATGATGAAAATAGTGAGGACGAGTCGCCACAGAAACCAAAAGAACCTCCACCATGTGATATTTCTGAACAGAAAACTTTATTCGTCAGGTTTGTAGGATATTTGTGACTCAACCGTTGGTAGCAAGATCAATTATTCATCCGTACAAATCTTCTTATCGACCTAATATTCATGAAACTGTTCATTATTCATTCTTGCATGTATGATAGATTTTCAGTTTCCTGAGAATGTATCCCATCCATATTTAGTCAGCAAATGGATATAAAAAAAACACAAACCAAACTTTCCTGTCTATCAAGGTGCAATGTACATGCTTATTTCAGTCAGTTACATATTCCTGAGAATCAACCATGACCTGGTATAGCAAAGGGACATTCCTGACAAAAAAATTAAAAATCACGCTTTTTGAGCCAAATGCGTGATCTTTTACAGCCATTTTTAATTTCTGTGTATTTTCTATCATTCTAATTTTTTGTTCAGAAACATACCGTTTGAAGCGGAAGAAGAAGACATTTCTGAAAAGTTTGAGGAGTACGGGAAAATAAGATACTGTAAATTATTAATAGATCCAGACACAGAACGTTCAAGAGGTAAACACAGTGCATTCTTTATCCGACCCTGCATCATTCCATGGCCAGGTGACCGATGTAAAGTGCGCCACCAATGGCAAATTTCAGTAATTCCTTCTGTCTGAGACTCTGTGCCTTTCATAGACTGCCATGACTGAATACTGTACAATCCGAGTCATGGCCAGGTGACAGATGTAAAGTGTGCCACCAATGGCAAATTTCAGTAATTCCTTTTGTCTGGTACTGTTGTGGTTGCGTGTGCATATCGTAGGCAGCCATGCCGTCTACTTTGTCACATCCAGAGCATTTCATGATCAGGATACTTTTGCACACTGCACACATCTTGCATGTATTTCACATATTTCATGATCATCAGCATGCATTTTTGTCAGTAAGCGAAGAAGGAAGCTTCAAATTATTCAATGCTAGAAGCAAGGAGAAACATAAAAAGGAGATAGAGTTTCTTCGAGGAATTTTTTAATAAGTCCCTTTATCTGCAGTCATTTTACACTAAAAACTCTGCTTTTAGTGTTTGTTTTATGGGGTACTGTTGCAATGTTGCAAAATACTCCTCAAACAAGTGTATAACTTAAAAAGAAAAACAGATGAGCTAACATTTGCAGATTAAACTGACATACTTCACAATCTAATTATCCCAAATTAGTTCCAATCGTGTTTATCAAAAAAGAAACAGTTTGGCTCAAAATCGTTAGATACTAAATAAATTAACAGAAGGAATTACTGAAATTGGCCATTGGTGTCGCACTTTACATTGGTCACCTGGCCATGACTGGAATTGCACAGGATTTAGTCATGGCAGCCTATAAAAATTTCAAAATGAAGTCAAGTTTTTCACAACTCTATTCCTCTATAGGTGTAGCATTTATTAAATTCCAAAAAACTGAAGACGCTCAGAAGTGTTTTGAAAAATCAGAAGAGATGGATTCAAAGGTGAGCAAAGGAATTTATGAAATAATTAAATGCTGGAGACACTGATAAAGTTGCTAGTATCCCTTATATTGTCCCTTGTTGTATTTGATTCTGCGTTTCCTCTGCCACTCTCAAATTCGTAAAATTACTAATTTTTTAGATGATTTACAAATTTTTTTCATTGTTGATTTGTAAATATACGAATGCAAGGAAGCAGCTAGTTGATTGAGAGCTGAAGGCCCCAAACCTCAAAATAGTTCTGTCTAAGCACATGTTGTACTTAATTTGAATTTGATTGAATGATATTCCGTATTGGAACGGTTAAGTTTACTTATGAATTTCAAAATTTACGAAAAGTTTCAATACCCAATTCGTAAATTTACTAAAAAATTTCAGAAGCCAGAGGAAACACAGTTGATCAAAATGTGTTTTGTTTTGTTTTGAAACCTGTGATGGTAAGATGTTGTATCTTATCATGGCTTACATGTGCTTCATTAACCTGTAAACAGGTCCATAATCACCACTGATAACAATAGGTTTGGGCTAAACCATGGTGGTGAAAGGGTTAAAGGATTAAGTCCAGGTTAGATTTATAGCTATGGTCATAATGAGGACTGAATTAAAATCTACAGCTGAGAAATTTGACAACTCACAAATAATGCTCTGCTGAAGCCCAATCAACCGTCAATTTTGCTCTATTTTTCTATTTTTTTCCTTGTGTCAGTACAGTTTCCTGTCCTATTCCCAATATTTTGACAACATTCCCAGAATTTACTTCGTCAAACAGCCTGTGTGAGTGATATCCGGTGTTAGTGCTGGAAACTGAATCTTATCTCAGACTAGATTTCACCTGTATAAAGTTGGACACAACATGTTGCTTTGACAAGAATTGTACTTTGTAGTTCGACACAATTCAGAGAGAAGAAACACAAATGTATTTGCTTTGTACAGTTGACCAGAAACGATGAATGCATGATAAAAATTTAGTCTCCTGCTAATGTGCCAGTCCATGTCTTTGCCCTTTCTTGCCTTCACAGACTGGTGGCATCTCTATTGATGGCCGCAGATTGGTCATATCCATGGCAGTAAGCAAAGATGATGCAGAGAAAATGAAAAAGGATAAGAAGAAAAAGAAGACAGGCAAAGATAACAGAAACTTGCATTTGGCAAGGGAAGGGTGTAAGTAGTGGGAAATTCTATCATCAATTTGGTTAAAAAATATTTATTAACTTAGCAGTATTTGGTTTTGGCTTTGTGTTCATGCTTACATTGGGGAAACTGCAGATGTAAAAAAAATGATGTCACTGAGATATGTATCACAGTGGAGAGATAATCTAAGGGGTATGGACTACTTCTTAGAGAAAACACTTATTAAGGTAGAACGCACCTCGGGGACAGACATTCAGACTCTCAAACTTTTACAATTCTCTTCTGATATACCACATGTGGGGGTTCATTTTAAAGCTCTTGGTGAAAGAAAACTTTTCACCGGCTAAGTATTTCGAAATTCGAAAATTTTTATTTTTCTCTATAGAGTTAACACAGGGATGGCGGCCATTTTGAATTTCTAATATCGGTAAATCTTGGGTAATTTGTTTCTCTAGTACAAAAATTTGCACGGTGACCCCCTAATTTTATTCTTGATTTTGAAAGAGAATGATTGAAAGATTCCTTGAGGAAAGTTTGAGCAAAAGTTTAAGTCTTTCACTTTCAAGGTGCGTACTGCATTAATAGTTTTGAAATATTTTGCATTATGGCATGATAATGAACATTTCAATTGTAATGCACAGATTTCATGTATCCTACTGGACAAATCTACCAGCCCAGCATGGCCATGATATTCATCAAAGTTGACTATCGTCACCTGAATAAAAGTTGAAAGTTCTCGAACATTGATTGATCAACATATGATAAACACATCAGAGAAACAAAAACAATCGTTTTTATCTCAAAAAGGATCAGAGCTGAGTGGAACACGTCAAATTCGGTAGCTATACAATTTGGGAGGGAGAGAGATTTCTTTGCATTTATAGGCAAATAAGATCTTATCATCTTCACTTCACCTGTCTTGTAAAACATTATAGTGACTGTAGCATAGATACTTGCAATTTAATTTACTGATACCATATTTGGACATTCTAGTGATCCGGCCAGGCACCAAGGCAGCTCAAAGCTTATCAGAGTCAGACCTTAGCAAGAGGAGCAAGTTGGTTGCCTTGAAGAAACAAAAACTGAAAAGTTTGGACATTTTCATCTCACCGACAAGACTAAGTGTTCACAATCTACCCAAGTCAGTCACAGATAAACAGCTGAGAGAGATATTTGCCAAGGCTGTCAAAGAAAAGGGAATGAAAATCACCGAGGTTAGCCATCAAGATAAATTTTACTGCTGATGTGCAGCGTGCTCGGAAGGTTTTACCTGATTGGTCAATTGTCACCATTCACAGCAACTTAGGGAGTCAATTTGTATTATTCAATTATAGCAGCAAGATTCAGCAACCCAATTGGATAACAGTTTCCGAGACGCTGCTCATCAGCCCAAATTTTACTCTTTTTTGGAGTAAGCTACACCTTAGTGACACTGTATGGAGAGGAGTTAAGGGACAGCTGCAGTAGCTTTTGACAAAATTGTCATCATGCTTGTTCTAGAAAATAGTGAAATGTTAATTTTTCTCCCTGTTAGCTTTCACAAAAATATCGCACTGAATCTGTGCACAATATACAATGTTATTGCTGATATGTGAATTCTAGTCTGGACTAGATTCATTTATCAACAATAACATCAGATGTTACAAACATACAGGCTGTGTTGACAAGTTTCAGGTAAAATGTGCCTTGAGGACAGATATCTGGATTCTCAAACTTTTAAATTATTTTGTGATCTACCACTTGTTGTGGGGGTTCATTTTGAAGCTCTTTGAATAAGAAAAACTTTCACCATCTTAGTTTTTTGAAAATCGAAAGTTGTATTTTTCTCCGTAGAGTTAACACAGGGATGGCGGCCATTTTGAAACTCAAATATTGGTCAGTCTTGGGTAATTTGTTTCTCCAGTATCAAAATTTGCACGGTGACCCCTGATTTTTATGCTTGATTTTGAAATGAACGGTTGAAAGATTCCTTGAGGAAAATTTTAGCGAAAGTTTAAGTCATTTACCTGTGAAGGGTATACTACTTTAGGATTTCAACCTGAATTTACAACGAGAAAAAGCATTTTTCAAAACAGAACAAAATTTATGGAAAATGTGTCAAAAGTTAAAGCTGATGGAATTTTAAACTGAAGGTACCATGTAAACTCATTGATCTAACCCCTCAGCTTGCTATATTTGACCCTTTTATACCCATTTGCAAGTGTAGAAGTCCAACTTTACGGGAGAAAATAAGTGATTACGACAGTATACTTGACTAAGGGATTATATCGGAATGAAAATGTAACCAGAACTTGCTTTCACATTTTCAGGCCAAAGTGATGAGAGACTTGTCACAGGTAAACAGCCAGAATGTTCCAAAGTCAAGGGGTTATGCCTTTGTATCGTTCTCCGAACATGAACATGCTCTGAAAGCTGTCAGACAAGTCAACAACAATCCTGAAATATTTGGACCTGAAAAGGTGAGTCTTGTCTGAGAGGTACTATGAACTGTTGTAAGTGTTGCTCAATTTCAATTCCACCGTTACACTTGGTTCAAGTCTGTGATTTGTTAGCTGGGTTGAACACGATGATTTGTGCTCTGTTTTCATATGGAACGTGTGAGTGGGGTGAACGCAATGAGTTAGGTGTAAGCGTGACACAGGAGAGTTTCACCTGTAATCACAGACAAAGTTTTCCTGCACGATGTGAATTACTGTAAATTATTAATGAGATGAAGTTTGTATTTACTGATACATTATTAACCCCTTGACTACCAAGGCCAATGTATTCCTATATACCAGGCCCCTTATGTAAATATTGATAAAATCGTGGGTGTGGTCATTGCATGAACACTGCTTAGAGTAAAAATTAAGTAAGTACCAATAAACCATATATTTTCTGAATCAGCATGAAATTTCCCACTTTTTCATATATAAGTTTTGTATTTCCCGGTCACGTGACTGATCACATGACACATCATGTGACCGGAGTTGGCAAAGAATATGAATATTTGAAGCATCAGGACATGTTTTTAATTGTTTTTTTCCCTAAAATGACACAAATTTGAATACAGTTGCAATTTTCATGGCATTGTCTTTACATACATGTAATAATAACTATCCTTTACTTTATTTATAGATGTACCTATTTAAGATTTTTCTAATAAAAGGCAGAATAAATGAACCACAAACATCAGCATCTGACGTGATTCTGTATTTGAAAATCAACACATTTTATATTTGTAAACACCTGCTTTATGTCTTCCTTGCAGAAACATGCATCTAAAATGGTTATGATTTATCAAAATTAATTCACAAAATTTAAAAATACATTTTACGGAACAACATATCACATGACCAAACACATGACCAGTCATGTGACCAGTCATACTGATAATATGGCTGCTATAAAATTTCACTGGCTTATAGTAAAAAATTGTATTTCCTCTAGTTTCATTCACGAATATTGCTGTTAATAGAACATATTTACATATAAATCATTTGTTTTCAATAAATAAACATTTCATTTCATTAAAAAAACAAACCATAAACATCTTCGCGATCGTCCGTACTTCTGAAAACTCCGAAACTTTAAACAATCAGCTTGACACTTCTGTGATCAGCCTGACCTTTCACGGTCGAGGTCATGGGTCACGACATTTGCTTCCGGATTTTGGCCATACTCGGACGTACGGGGGCGCAATCACATTCAGGCCATATCGGAATACATCAATCGTAGTCGCGCTGCATGCCGACGCCAAAATTACGGGATTTTTAGAGACAAAAACGAAGCAAATACGCCTATTTAACTGTGCCGGATATTTCCGGCACTCAAGGTATATGGTAATTCAATATGGCGCCGGATATATCCGGCGCCATAGGTAGTCAAGGGGTTAATAAAACTACATCATCATATTCGGCATATTTGGAAGAATTGCCTCTCGATCCCCAGAGATATGCATAAAACTTCTGGTCTTGCTCCTTCATCAGAGCAAAAAGTGCAGAGACTATAAATAATTATTACAGTTTTGGTCTGTTCTCTTACATGTCCCAAGCGATGCACACGTAAGAGAACAGGTTAAAACTGTAATAATTATAGTCTGCCCACGTATTCATGGTGAAATTCTCCTGTGTCACCATTCCTGTTAATTAATTTCGTTAAGTCTCATCAAAATTTTCTGACAAGCAAATATTTATTTTTGCATATTCATGATGGAAATCTGATGTCATCTAAAATCAGTCGTGTTACCTCTATTTTACTGATATTTGGGAATTCCAAACCGCCATCATTTTCTATGTCATCGTCAAGGATAATATTGAATTTTTCATCAAAATATAATCAAGACAGTGATAAGTAAATTTCCTTGCAGGTTTCTGAAAATGTGAACATAAGGTGAATTAACTTGTCAGATCTGGTGATGAAATTTACAATAAATCTGCTGTTTTCTGCAACAGCATAGAGTGATGAGATTGCTTTATGGATATTTATAGTTTATAGCGCCCTCTAGAGGCAGAATAATTTGTTACAACTTCTTGTAAATCTATCCTGAACATCAACTTGTTCTCTTCAAAGTGGGAAACTCTTTTATCTTTTGTCTATGTCAGCTTTATCATATCAGTGTGGTATTTTGTAGTAATGATTTAGACGGAGAGACCTGAGTGTGTGTCCTGTATTTTGACTTGAATCTCTCTTCCAGAGGCCCATTGTGGAGTTTTCACTGGAAAATAAAAGGGCTCTAGAGTCAAAGGAACGAAGGAAGCAGAAATCACTTGTAAGTCTGTCTTCTATTTGATTCTTTGCCTTGTGTTAAAGTTATGGGAGAATGCCTGTCACGATATTTCAGACTCAATTTTATCGTTCAAATAACTTTCTTGTCTGTTGCTCGGATGGACTTATTTTGAAGACAATGATGAAAATGAAGTTTTCAAAATCTTGTTTTGTGGAAATCAAAATACCCTGGTAGTAAATTTTCCCGATAGAGTTAACACAGTGTGCAGCAGCCATTTTGAATTGCAAATATTCAGGATTCAAAATTTGTTAATTTTTGATAACCAGTTTCTACAATTCTTTCCTGATCTACCATTTGTCCAACATGTAATTCCCCCATACAGTTAATACATGGATGGTGGCCATTTAAATATGGATCCCGGATTTAGTCTCTCTGATCTAAAATTATGCGCTCCAACTGCTGATTTTTGTTCACAATTTTTGACAGCCAGCTGTTTCAAGTTTCTTTGAGAAAAAAATGAGAAAAAGCTTCAAGCTATCTGTTTTGATCAATGTATTACTTTGATTGGTTAACTATGGTTAGTCTATGGAAGTAGTATACATGACATTACAAAGATAGCTTTATTTATGCAAGTACATATAGGTCAACATCACCATATACTTGGCTTTAAATGAAATATATGTGTTCTGTGGAACAAGAAGGATGAAATGTAACAGCTATTGACCTTTAACCTGTTCATCCTCAATTCCTGTAAAAATATCCACAATATCCAATAATAACAATAGTTTGAACCATACCATGGTAATGAAAGCGTCCACCTTGTAACCACCAAATTTTGGTACAGCCCATTGTTTATGCAACAAATTTGGACTATTCCACATGATAAAGGGGTTACAGTGACAGGGTATGATGTGTGAAAACCTGTCCTGATATATAACACAGTGCATCTTATGGCATAGTTTTTGTCACAGTTTACAAAGTCCAGTCTTTATGTTGACAGTTGAAACAACAGCTTACACAGCAAGATAAACAACAAGTCATCAAGTCAGCCAAGAAGACATCAAAACAAATGGTGTTAAAGACGCCGGACAGTGAATCTGGTCAAAAGGTCAAGAAGGGTTTGCCATCTCACTTAGGTCCGAAGATGCGGTGGAGGAATAGAAACAAGAGGGCGACAGCCAAACCACCAAAAGACAAGAAGAGTCGGACTGCAGTCAAACAGAACAAAATGAAAAGTGATCAGAGTGGTACAGCTCCTGCAAAACTTATGGTATGCATTGTAAAATGTCAATTATTATACTCTAGATTTGTCTTATCGTCAATTAATTTCTCAAATTAAAAATTTACTGTTTGACCTTTTCAATTGCTAGTGTACAGACCCATAATATCCATTGATGGTAGACAGTATATATATTTTGACTTAACTATTGAAAGGCTGAGGCCAAAAAATCATTTTTAATTCCTTCTTTTAAGGTCGTGTACAAAATTAATGATGTGTAACATATTCTTTCACATATTTTTTGAACTTACAAGATCCAGCTACAACACAAAAACAGCCTGTGTTTGCATCCAACTTCAATTCTAAGTTAGTGTGTAGGTATTGTCTAATGATGCAGATGTGTGCAAAAAAAGATCACACCACAGTGCCAGATCCTTATCGTTAAGGGTTTAGCAGAGCAAGGCAGCTGGTTACAGGAGATCCTTATATCCATGTTGATAGATGTGAAACATTTGCATAATTGCATACTAATGAATATTTCACTATGAAGATTGTACATGTCCAGCCAGACAAAACTCCAGTAGCCACTGTTTGCATGCATGAAAGAAATGTTAAGACTCACCAATTAATGGGCCGTGGATAATTAAAGCATGCACACAGTAAACGCAACCAATTTTAATGACCCCCCTCCTCCTAAACGAAAGTTTGAAAATGCGAAAATCCAACCAAGCCTCATTCTGCATACCTAAAATCAATAATTACATCGCTATGAAATCACGCATATGCTCCCATCATCTCTGGCATAACCCCTCTGAAATCAGTCTTTGTTCAGCGCCAACTCGACAATGATGCAACCAATAGAATGAAATGATTTGAAACAGTGTATCCAAAATGATTGTTACATTATTTCACATGTGAAATGAACCACATGTAGGCCAAAAAAATGGTGTTGCGTCGGTTGTGGCCTGGTGCACACCAAACAATTTAACGATATTTTGTGATACATAAAAATGTGTAGTGAGAGGTTGCGAGATAAAAACATGTAATGAGATTTTGCACACGGTAATCAAAATACAGTAAAACCCCTCCCTCCTAAACAAGGTAGTTGCGTTTGCTGTGCGCATGTTTTTATTATCCACGGCTCCAGAGGGAGAGTTTATTATTTACAGATTTTCATGTGCTGACATATTTTAACCACCATGGTTTTACCCTTACCAATCAGTATCTTCGGTCGTTTTTTGGACTTTAGGTTGGGATTGGGTTGAGCAAGTTAAATTAATAATTGCAATGATGTATTTTCCCGACATTTTCCCAGGCCAAGGCTCCTAAAGTTAAAAGACAGAAGAAGAAACGTCCTGCCAGCAGAGATGATTTCGACAAGATGGTGCAACAGTACCAAAAGAAGAAAATTGCTAAAACAAAAGCACCGGAAAAGACTGCAAGAAAGAAAAAGTCAAAATGGTTTGAATAAATTTCCAAGCCATGGCTAGTATTTCTACTGGAATTTGTTACTGAGATATGTATAGAGAATATACACTCTTCGTAAATTAAAAATTTTAATACATCAAAATCCTGATTCCTCAATTACTGTAATTTGTATGATTCTTGTTTGTGTCTATTGATGTGTTGTTGGAATGCTTGTGCAATGATTCCTGCTTCTAATGGTAACTTTGAAATAAAATTTCAGCAGACAAATGTAAAATTAATCAAAATTGATGAAAGCATTTAACTGTAGTACCAAGGAATAATCTCTCACACTCACACACACACACACATACTCACACACACATAAATATATATATAATGTATATGGGACATAAGTAGTGATGTAACCTAGACAATGGTAGATTTACAATTAACTGGAACCATAAATTATAAGGCAAAGTTGTTATTTGTAAGTTTCATAAACATGCCATCAATTGAGAGATCTCCATTACTGGGTCAATGATCTGCTACAGCCCCGTGACATAATTTATGTATGTATGCATTGAATGTATGTACGGATTTGTGTTTTTGTGTGTGTTCTTCTATCTGTATGTATAATTATAAGTGTCTGGTGTGTTTTCATGTCTGTATGTATCAGTGATGTATCAGTGTGTTTGTGGGTGTTTTTCTGTCTGCCTGTGTACATTGTATCTGACCATGCACTCAATTAAGTAGTATCGCGAGCCAGGTCCACATCAGCTGACACTACAATCCATCACTTCATACCACTCCTTTGTAATAATATTGGCAACGTCATCGGGGTAACCTAGGCAACGGTTTCCTCTTTTCTTTCCATAAATCCTCCCAGCGTGTAATTCACTCGGGAAATCAATGCTTCATAAATATCTCAGCAGATTGCATATAACTTGCTAAACCGAAAAATCACTTTCCGTAATCTGGGCTTTCATTGCTAAAAGACGGTCGTAACGGCAGGGATTTATGTATCTCAGCCGAGGTCGTCCGATAATCGTCACGCGGAAATATCGAGCGCGTTCCTCATCCATGATTAAACAGTTTGTCTGCAAAAGTACTTGTTCGAACCTCTGTTTATCATAGTTACTGCAATGTACATGCCTAGTCAAAGTCAGCGAGTTAAGAAAAGTCGATCCCAGCAACCCAGGTTATTAGGTTAAATGTCCTTCCATGTGGAAATGTTGTACTGGCTGTGGGAATATTTCATCTTCGGCGACATAGCACAAACAGTCCGGACGTCACAATATTGAACGGTGTACAGCTATTTTTATCCAAGTTCAGTGTAAATTAGCAGTATTGCCATTGCTATTACCTTACTGTAAGTTTCAAATGAAACAAATGATAAGCACAGAATTCACACGTGTTTGTATTTCGCTCTCAGAATTTTAAGGTAGAACGCGCCTCAGGGACAGATATTCGGATTATCAAATTTCTACAATTCTTTTCTGATCTACCACTTGTGGTGACTCATTTTAAAGCTCTTGGAGAAAGAAAATTCTTACCGCCTTGGTTTTCCGCAAATCCAAAATTTAATCTTTCCCTCGTAGAGTTAATATAGGGATGGCGGTCATTTTGAATTTCAAATATTCTAACTTGAAATGTTTGGTAAATTTGTTTCGCTAGTTCCAGACTTTGCACGGTTATTCTTTACTTTTTATTGTTGATTTGGTAAGAGAATGGTCCACTTAGAACATGATTGGAACTAATTAGGGATAATTGGGAAGGTCATCGGCTGGTTTCTTCGCTGTCCCGTTCGTAATTATTTAGCTGGGAAAACTTTGCTGTTTTTGGCTATCAATACATTTCTTTGGACAAACAATGTCATTGCGAAGTGGCTGGTGCAACAACTCGACTCACGTAGTCTGTACGTAGAGGGCGTCCGGTCAGCATTTTGAGACGGAACGACTCTGAACGAACGCCAGTCTCTAACAAATGCCCCGGCCCATTTCACAAAATAGATAGCACAGAGTATCATCCACGACATAACTTACCATGATTCGGCCGGGAATTTACACTTCATTTAACTTACCCTGCCAACAATACCCAGGCCTCATAAAAAACCCGATACTTCTTTTAATATTCGAAACTATTTTCACGGTGAAAGGAGTCTCATACCGCAGCTCGGTTTGCCAGACAGCATTGATACAGAGATATCTTCATTAGAGCGCGTGGCCTTGTCTCCAAAGTCCAGATTATTTTGCTTCAATACATTCAAGCGTGTAATATACGCTAAATGATTAAAATGGATTTACTTTAGGTAAGTTTTAACGGAGGCCAAAATGAAAAAAGGTATTCCCGTGCATGCCGTCAAGGACTCGGGTAGGTCGGTCGGTAACCTTCTTAAACGGGGTGCGACCTGTCAAAAAACAGCAAAATTTGGCAAAATCGTGCCAGTGCGTGGTTTTTTATAGCGAGAAAAGTTCAGGGTCGGAGTATTCTTAGGGTAGGTCTGACTTTTAGCAACGCATATAGTTTTTATTTGACCTGATACTGAATCCGTGGACATACAGACAACAATGTTCATGTGATTTTAGTACGCAAAGCGAAGCTGTATAATGATAGGATCACCTCTGTTTTTTCGAAATGCGGACGACATTCTTCTGTCTTTTAATTATTTGCACTGATATTTGGAGTTTAACGTGCATTTATTCATACCCTCCCCCGTAAATCAGTGATTTTTGAGTGTGTCAGTATTTGCACCTCTATATCACTACAATGACTCAATGTTGAATCTGTAAGTTACTCATAAATCACAGTTTGTTCGACCGTCTTCGTTCTTTTGTTTGTTTGTTTTTTCTCTAAGCTGGTGTCATTATAAGCAGGCGACAACATGCATTCTGCAAACGTGGAGAATTTCACGAGCAAATAACACTATTGGAACTAATTTGGGATTAGTTCCAGTCGTGTTATAATTTACATGCAGGAGCGTTGCCATCTCAACATTGCACAAAGAAACTTAACACTGTCCACTTTCACACTCAAGCATAAAATCAGACATGATGCAAAATATAGAATTCGGAAAGCAATTTAACTAAATTTATCAATGTTTCTATGATGTTGCTGTCATGTTCACGAGATGGTGAAAATATTCTCTCTCTAGAGATTTGAACATGAGTCAACGCGAGCTCTAGATTGAGAATGGTTTGCGGAATTTTGATTGATTAAAACTCCCCTCGACACATTCTACCCGAAACAATATGCTCTACGATAAAGAAATGAGTCGACCAGAGGTGAAGTGGAAGCTCACTATCCATGCCATGCATAAAATATTTGCCATCGTGTCACACCTAAAGACTATTGGCGAAGATTCCAATTGGAGATCTAGTAGCTGCTCTGGGGTATTTGTTAACAATTTTCGCATGCGTGAGAAGGCAAGTCCTTAAAGCAATTATGCTGCCCCGTGGGTCAAAGGTCAAAAGAGCATGACAAGAGGTATTTTCTCTCGAGTCCAGTGGCTGGAATAAAAAGTCTGCTGTTAGACTGGGTACCCGCCGTCAATACCTGATTATGGTCTCGGGAAAATAAAATTTGCATAATTCTGGCTCAATAGTAAACCATTTGAAATACAATGTATAACAGTTAATGCAAATTAAAGGTCGTGTTTTCTTTATTTGTAGAGGTTGGAGTGAATCGAACTGTTCACAGTGGCAAAGATATGTATTTTTATAGAGCCGTCATATCATTCACGCCCTATCAGGCGACATACTTTTCGCTGATACTCTTAGCGTACGTGACATAGAGTATCTTTGCCAAACAAAATGACATCCCCAAGCTTTGCGTTGTTCGTTGTCATGGAAACACACGCCTGCCATAAGCGCAAATCGCATTCCGTACCGTCGCCGACAAATTCATACTTTTAAAGGGTGGAGACGCATTTCGCGTCATTTGTACGTGTGTCACGTTTTAATTATTTAGAATTCCCGACAGCGTACGTGATGTTTCATGAACTTCGTCTTCTTAGGGTCAGGTTTCTATCGAGAGACCCTATCCAATAAACAGTTATACAGAAACCATCTCTGAGCAAGGTTCCCGGATGAGAATGTTAATTAAAGACTGTAAAGAGAATGACGTTGCATCTTCATCCGGGGTAATTATTAGTTCGACGTAGATTTCCTATGCGTAGATCAAAAAATAAAACAAACGTTTTCAATTAATTCTACGAAGCCGTTTGCCATGTAATTTAGCACACTGTTACTAAATTTACAATCGATGCACGTACAATAAGATCTTGAACAATGGCACATTATTTCGAACAAAAAAGCAGGGGTCTGGGAAGCATTACTTAACACTTTTCTGACCTATTTTTGAGCTTTCTGTCATAACAAATCATAAATCTGAACTGATTGATGGCCACATGTTGTGTATAGACACTTCAAACATAAAGCTGCGAGGCCATATTTGTTTTGCGGACTGCCGCGAACAGTTCCCGCTTCAATCATGGACGACAATTTGTGAACTATCACAGCTAATATCACCGCCACAAATTATCAAGAATGCGATGCTACATTTAATATTCCACAGGATGATTGCATTAGAGACATCCCTCGACAGACATAAAGATATGCGATATGGAACGTGAAGATATGGAGCCCACAAATTAAAATTTCAAAGACGTGCAATTAGCCTTGAGGAAAATTCTCTTATCAGATACTGGGCAAAAAGGCACAAAACTTCGTGAAAAGGTGTAAAATCAAAGGCAGAAAACTAGCAAACTGAATGATAAAATTGAAAAATGAAAATCACAGATAAATTAATTTATCACAGGTCAAATGTCTATTGTGTGTTGCACGCACTTCACTCAGTAAATATCGTGTGATTGTGATTTACATTATGCATGACTGATTGAAAAGTATTTTTTCAGTAACGCTTTGTAATCCCACAAAATAAAATAAGGCAAAAATACGATTTCAAAATGGCAAATTTATAAAAAATTTCACCTACTCTTCATCGATCAGACTGTCATACTAGTGTAGCTATCCGAAATCACTTGTACAAGGCACTGTATGGAAAAAACGTATATTAAATTACAAAAAAAATCGCAAGATGTCTCTACGATTAAGAACTACGTTTTCAAGCACCATGAATTGCATATGTTGTGTCCTCTTGAATGTTAATTTCTCTGATGTTTATGCAAAGTAGCTCGTGTCTTCCTCTTGCAAGCCGAATTTGTGTATTCCACATTTTCTAGTCTGTTCCACCGAAACCATTTCCTTATCTCATTGGCACAATAGTCACGTTGTAGTTGTCGTTTCTTTGTTTATGCGCGTCAGTTCATCAAACCCAGACGCAAATCCGGAATATGTCTCTACACACTGCTCTACATTTTTTAAAAGAAGATAATAACTACTGCGTCATGGATATCTGCAATGGTAAATCCCATACCGCGCCTCAATATTTTTTTCTGCGTTCAGTACAATCCTCCACACGAGGCGTTGTAAACATTATTTTCTGGACAAGTTGTTATTGTTCCCCAGTAAACAAAAGACATCAAACCTCCGCTGATCGATGTAAACTAGGCTGCCGCCTGTAAGCCACGGCTGGCTCACCAAGTTTGCTTTTATCGAATGTTCTAGCAATGGCAGCGTTCAGAGCTTCCATTCTTTGCGGGCACTTCAACTCTTCAGCCGTCGGACTTTTGGGGCTCTTCGGGTCTTTCTCGATGTTGTCATCTTCATCAACCTCTTTTATCTCCGCAAAAGTAATGGGTTGTGTCTTGTACCTCTCTAGCCGGCGCCTTGGCTTTCTTTTCGAAGGCACGAACGGTCTTGGGTATTCCGTCTTTGTATGGTACTTTGATAACCGCTCGCCATACGGAGAAATTAACGGATGGGGCCCTGGCATCTCGCCTTCGGGTGAACTCATTTCCAGCTCCGCTGTAGCCATATTGGAAGCACGTCGAAAAAAACGACAACAAGAAATTAGCAGGACTTTGACAACACAGTCCTGAGAAAGGCACTGCCAACTTGCTGCCCCAGCAGTGTAATTTCTTCGCTTAAGATTTCCGACGATGGAAGGGAAATTTGCCTCTTATCCACCGCCCACGTGACTCTGGTTCTGCGACGACCGTTGTACCAGTGGATCGGAACGCCGTGTTAACTCGAGATCATGAGGTCACGCCACCAAGATATCGAATGACGACAAACTGCTGCTTCGGAGGCCGGCGAACCTGGCAATATGGAGAAAAAACAATTTACCTGTTATGACTTCAACACGTGAACGTATATTTCATCACATCGACATAGCACTACGGTGACAGCTGACTACTATAATGCAATTACGTTATGGAGAGTTATAATAATTGAATTCAGCGTGTCTTGTGACCCTGAACCTCTTAACTGTTAATGGTTGCATGGAAACTACCAGATTGTAAAGTGGAGAGAGAGAGAGAGAGAGAGAGAGAGAGAGAGAGAGAGAGAGAGAGAGAGAGAGAGAGGGGGAGACAGACAGACAGACAGACAGACAGAAAGACAGAAGCAGACAGATTTAGATAGATAGATAGATAGATAGATAGATAGATAGTTTGTTTATAAGAGTCAATTCAAGCTAGACATCGAAAATACCATACACATACACAAACAAACACATACATACATACATACATACATACATACACACATACACACACACACACCCACCTACCCACCCACCCATCCATCCATCCATCCATCCATCCATCCATCCATCCATACATACATACATACATACGTCCATCCTTCCATCCATCCAATATTCTTTTATGAAGCGATTGGAATACGGCTAGACATATCAGTCAGGATTTCCCGTGACAGTATCGAAACTATGATAACTGTCATTGCTATCCAACCAATGAGTGCAACTAATTTGTGCGATTTTAATTATTTTCACAATTCATTCATCATGAATTTATTGTTTTGATGAACCGTATTATGTGCATTTTTTGATATATGAACGAAGATGTGAAAGTAAACGGAAATGAGCAATAATCACCAGACTATATATGTCTTGCGCAGTCGTTACGTCATGTATGTTTTCACCCAGTGCATGTGATAGCGTTGTTGTAAAAGTTTCATATCCAGCAAGAACGTTTAGTTTATAGAAGCCTCTTTGGAAACAAACTACACGTGTATAAGTTATCAAAAGAAAATATCGCCCTTTTTGGTAGTTTTCTTAAAATCACCAATCGACACAAATAATGAGTGGTGTATAATATTTTCGTCAAATTATAAAGCCCCTTGTACGTGCAACCCGAGATATCGTAAATCGTCGTAGCAGACCGTAGCTCATTGACACATATTCTTGGCCGAGAGAGAAATTGTTGTCGTTTTTCTCTCTCTACACATGCTTCAAGTGTGATTGAAAACACATTTCCATAGCATATTCCGATTATGAACAGTGATGGCGTTGACCCTATACCGATATCACGCAAAATTGAAAAGTTATGTTCAAAAAATGAGCGGCTCTGTACTTTTAAAGGGACAAAGTCGGCCACTTTTCATGAATTTTGTTTGATACGAGATACTATACTTATATTGTTTGACGTGTTGAAAGATACTAAATAAATGGGTGACCATGCATATATTCGACCCAGGTTTTAGACAAATTAAATGGAACCATTGCAAAAATGAATTAATGGTAATGACCATTCATATTATCGCGATAGTTTCATGTGTCGTATCTAAAACCAGGGTCGAATATATGCATGGTCACCCATTTATTCAGTATCTTTCAACACGTCAAACAATATTAGTATCTCGTATCAAACAAAATTCATGAAAAGTGGCCGACTTCGTCCCTCTAAGAATTACCGTCAATTGTTTTGATTACACATGCCAGTAATATTAATTACCATTCTATGGTTTCTATATTTCATTGGCGGACGGACTTTCATGTCACGCAATATGCGTTGTTGTCAAAACATTGTAATTTTTAAGTGTTTTTGGTACGTCTGGTTCTAAAAAGACGGTCGTTACGTAGCCGAAATAATTTAGCCGCCTTTTTAATTGAATAATATTTTCCCACGAAATTCAAACAAACAGGTCAGGCTAACACCGCCAGTGTTGGGAAACCGAAAATAGCCGAGGAAGCGAAACCGGACACCAGGACGACGGCAACGTGCAAAGCGATAATATCCCGATCATGACACGTGACCTTATGGTATAAAACAAACAGCCACGGGTCAAGATCTCTGTACTAAATTCTCCAGACGATACTTAAGTCTGATTGCAACACGTCTACAAAATAAACAAAAGTACACTTGTTCAGAGGTAGAAAGATTCAACGTCGTATTCTCTTATGGCGTTCCAACCAAATGCATCGTTTACCCTTCAACTGTGTTTGACGTCTGGCAAAGGTGGACTTTTACATTTGAAAATAGGGGTGTTAGGGTTACAGTGGACCATATCGTAAACGTGAGTCATTACTTTATTATGTTTTCAATTGACGGTACATGTCATACAATATCTACATTTCGTTGAACTGTGTGTCGCCCGAGGCTTTACATCTTTATTTTCACTAACATTTGCTCTCTGTGACCTATGACCTATGACACAATCAGTGTGTAATATCACGGTATCGGAATCGTGTTCGCTTTTACACCAGTCTTCTGTCTTTTCTGCAATACTCCACCAATCTCTCTCTCTCTCTCTCTCTCTCTCCTCTCTCTCTCTCTCTCTCTCTCTCTCTCTCTCTCGCTCTCTAATTACAACAAATCGAGCGGGACCGTTTAGGTTCATACACCGGCCAAGCAGCCGTTGTGAAGAATGTGGTTGGTGATATGGTCACTACCGAATTTCTAGATCTGGTTGCTTACAAAAGCGACGTTCCGAACATTGTCCTTTTTCTGCATGAACACAATTCTTATATCTGTCATGGCAGAAATTTGACCCAAGCTTGAGAAAAATAAATCTACTTCAGAGCTCGGTCCTTACGGCAGGTTTTGCCTATCCCTGGAAAATCCAAACTGAGTGAAATTGTTTTACCTACTTCACTGCCAAATGTAGGGAAATAAAATGCTATTGATGATGCGAGTTGTGGGATAAAAAATCGGAATTTCGTGCAGTTGTTAGCGGTTCTTGATAAATTTGCGTCGACATGCCCGCATCACGAAAGTGAAACAACTTAATATTAAGGCGTCGATGCATCGATTTTGGTAATGCTATTCGCAAATATTTGAAACCGGCGCGACATCTGATCTGCAGTAATTGCTAGCCAAATGACACAGATATGCGCTTTCGCGTACATTACGTTAAAATTTAGAATTGGTCCGTAAGTCCCGATCCATCCCTGTTGACAGTATTTTCTCCAACGCTAACACAGGGAATATAGCTAGCGTTTGAGAAGTGAACGAATGAGTGAATGAATTAATGAATGGATGGATGGATGGATGGATGGATAATTCAATGGATGATAAAGTCATAAATTAAGTCATTTATTCATTATCCTCATTTAGTTCCGTGAATTCATTCATTGCAAAAATATTCACGTCATTAGAAACTGGACGTGGAATTCTAAAAAAAAACCCTGCTTTGCCGAACCGTATAATGTTTATGGGTGAAAAAAATTATACGTCCCGACTCAGACTATTGGTGTCCAAGATCTAATGGTGCACTGCTCAGCGGTCCTTGGTTAAGACTTCGGACAAGACGAGGCATAGGGGCGTGGGTTGTAAAAGTTGAGGATTGTGTGCGATAGTGTTTCGTATACAGTATGTAATCATTCGCACACCATGGTGTTGATCGGCAACTACTCATATAGGGTGTTTTTAATAGTTCCTCTAGTCGGGTCTACTTTATGTGAGAGAAGTGTAAACGGAATCATAATTCTTGTCGCTCTTTTCGGACACTGACATGTACTCCCAAACAAAGACTGGATTGTCCGATATTTACATCAACAGCCAGCTAAGTAAATGCGATCTAAATGGGGTCAAAATGTGCCGCAACAGTGACCCCGAGTACAGGCCAATGAAGCCATTGTTTGTACATCTAGGAAAAAAGGAATGTATTCAAGTGCTGACGGATTTCTTATACCCCCAAGAAGATCATGTTGAAATATCATTGAGTCCCAAGTAAAACTTAAGTAATATTTCTACGTATTACGGTATGTATGATTTTGATTAGACGTTAGACTTTCAGTGGAGTGCTTTCATACAGTACGGGGAAGCATATATGTACGATTCCCGACAGGCCCCGATTGAGGCGCCGATGAGTCCGTCTAGGCGACTTGGACCACGGTCACTCAAATTTCCAAAACAAAAAAATTACTACGTGAAAATTTTGTGGAATGAATTTCCCGCGGTGCCGTCTTTTCCCTTCGCGCCAAGTTTTTTACAGTCTTTGTGATGTTTATCGCAAGCACTGCAGACGAACAAAAAGTACACACAACACCGATGCTGTAAGGGACCTATTGTAGTCAATTGACTGACTATACTCAATTGATGAAAAAGCACGTTCAGAACTTGAAAAATCTTCCTTGCATATAAGCTGACATCTCAACTGCAGAGAGAAGTTTGAACCCTACATTTGAGAGGGGGTTAGGGTCTTTAACACCTTGCAGTTGGTTGAGAATACATGTAATCTTTGTATATCACAAAGATTCTTGTAAAATTTCGCAGACGCAGTAGACTGGCCCCCGTCGCTTGGTTTGTCTTGGCAGCAGTTACTGGCAGGCCAACGTGTTAACCTATGATCTATGAAACAGCCTACCACTAGTAACGCAACACTCTGCTGGAATTTATTCCTTTAGCCTTTAATAAATTTCTTATTCCTTTAATTTATTCTATTTTAATATTTATATTCCAACAGACTTGGAGCAACTTGAAGTCTAAGGCTCAGCTTAATCGTCTTGTCTTCATGACCCCTTGACCTAAGACCGATATATCGATATACTACGCCAGCGATCACTCTTACCTAATATATCGACCGAATCGATGTTTATGTTCCCTTTTATATCTTTACAAAGACGTAACATCGCAATTCTGTTTTACTCTGTAACCATATATCTGGACGAGTTTGAGGCTCACCACTAAAATCGAGGTACTTAAAATTCGAAAGAAAGGCATGTGGAAATATAATAGGATTGTCAAGGAATTTGATGACGCGTACATTCGCTAGCTATGGAGCGCTGGGAGTATCATGATATTTGTGAACTTTGACCCGTAAGCAGTGACACTGACAACATTTTTGTCTAACTTCTCCTTACATATTTGAGGGGCATGTCAGGCAAAAGGTGGATCCAAGCGTGCAGACAGAATTCGAATGCCAGCCCAGTTTTTGAATTCGCCACAATTTTCATGAACTATTTCCAGTTTACCTTTAGCAGCCAAGGTCTCATTCAAATTGTGAAACGATCGTTACACCGTGCTATAATTGGAAGCTACTAAAATGTGTTTATCTGAGTATTTTTGATCGCGTTTCGTTTGCACATTTTGATTGCATATGTATTTATACATGTATGTACGTATGTGAGTGTGAGTATATATGTATATATAGATATGCATTTGACTGATGAGTATAATAATATATGCACAATATTTTAATCGTTATATATATATATATATATATATATATATATATATATATATATATATATATATATATTATATATATACATACATATACAATATTTAAAGTTGTTTCACGGACAGAATCAATCATAATTGTCGTTGACCTCGAGCTCTCTCGAATCAACATTTAACATTTTAATAGCACGATTGTTGTCATTTAAGTCTGGATTTAGTGGTAATTTAATTAGTGAATAACAAGTGAGTTTACACGTACCTGCGGCGTATCGTACTTTGGCGATGGGATCAATTCTTCTAAGGTCAAAAGGATTCAAGTTCGACAGTCGGACAGGCGCAGGCAGACGAGACTGTTCTGGATGTGACGCTTTGCAGAACTCACTGCTGCTGCGTGTTTTCAAAAGGAGTGTCAGACTCCAATTTGAAAGAGCAAGGCTGGTTCCGAGTGAAATCCGGTCACAACTAGGCATACGTACCTACAACTTGATAGTTTGATCCAGAAGAGGCCGTCGTGAAAGAAAAAGAAAACTTGATAGAATGAAGGATTTATTTTGATCCTGGCAGCGCAGTTCACAAACCGCCAACAAATGTTGTCTACAACAGATGCGCGCTGCGCTGGTGGTGTATTTAACCGTCTGCGATGACGTCATTTCTTAACATGCAAATTACGTTTCCTAGGGTATGGTATCCTTAGCTAAGTGGAAAAGTAACATGATTTCGGGGTTTCGGATTACCTAGTCTAGTATTCATTTATCTGTCAACGTTAACTATCAAGCAAACTATGAGTCAATGACCTGTACTCTGAATTTTCTGAGAATGACTACAAACATACTTGAAAGTAATCATACCCTTACAGTATGATTACGTCAACTTCCTGTTGTACGAACGACATTTGAACAACACTGACCTATGAACAAATTTGAAAAACAACAAGAAAGTCATCTCATGGACGTCAAACAAATACAGGGAAATATCTTCGGCATTTAAGTCTGTCGCAACATATTCGCAGTATTCGCAAATATTGACTTGATATATCGAGGCAAGGCCAACCTGCAATGTAAAGAAGTACACCGAGTTCTGTCGGGACTTTGTGTCGATGTAAGAAAGCATTGAAATTATTCAGGACAGATTGCATATGTTGCACTGTAATTGTTTTAGATTAATATTTGTATAGGCTGTATTAAACCATTCGCCAATATCTTCCACCATTTTCTACAAAGCAATCTATTGAGCATTAGCTCTTAGTCAGCTTTGGATGAAAATCTGACAACATTTCGGTCATGCAGTTGGTTAGAATTTCAGAAATATAAAGATTTGGTCAGTTGAAGTTTGCAGGCATTTACAGCTGCTTCCGTTTTCGCCTCGTTCAGTTCTCGGTAGCATTGACACTTAATACGCCTGCGTGGCCGTTCCTGTAACGATGTCAAGGCTTCCAGCTGCACTTGAAGTACTCCCCTGTTACACACATCTATCCTCGCATATCACATCCAAACGAAAGTAGCACTGTTTCAGAACCGGTGGCAAAAAAACTTGACTTCTTCAGTTCTTTAACACAACAACGCCAACTCCCTAAGGTTTTAAATTGTCCGAACACAGGAAAATAACCTTCGTTGGCTCACATTCGTAGCAAAACATTTCGGAAATTAATCGTGTTCAGACCTGGAACGTCAAAACGCAAGGTCGGAAAACAACACTGAATAAAATTACCTTGACCCGCCATCAAAGGCAGCTTAATTTGATTTTTGTCAACTATGAACATCGGCATCTATAACTTAGTATACACGCAAAACATGCTTGCGTTTACGTGGTATAAACTCCGCCACTCTTTACTCTTCTTGATGACTTTGCATCAGGTAAGCATGCCAGCCACCCTTTTAAAATAGAAATTCGAATAGTTTAGATAAAAAGCTATCGGGTTACACGTCAACCTTAAGAAGTTCAGCCGGAGACAATGAAGGTGAAAGACGTATTCCGCGGCGGTTTACCAGCCTAGACGTTTAGGAGTGTTTTATCACTTGAAACAAGGTGACCTCGGTGACTTGTCCCTGAGGAAATAAACAAGGAAGCTCTCTACAAAGGGAGTTGAAAATCGAGTATACTAAAAACCTTTATTTGTACGCCAACTTATTGTCCCTCACTCTTACACAATTGTTCGTTGTCTGTCTGGATCTTTAAGGCTGGGAACAATTATTGCTTCACAAAAACTCTTTAGATCCAGCTAATATGAGCAGTTGGCGTGTCACTGACAGCGCCGTGTATTCTGTGCTGTAGTGAATTGAAATTTTAACTTTTTCCACTCTTCGTCTCTGTCCGTCAGCCACGATATATGTTTTTTATCTGTCTGCTATTCTGACTCCGTTTGCATCACTTGCCATTCCCCCTCTCCCCTCTCCATCTCTAGTCTCCCCTTCCCTCTCTCAGAGGTTAGCACGTTTTGTTATATTTTGAAACCCCATAGCTTACCCTTCGCTCCAACGATGACCACAAAGCGAGACACATTGTCCCTGAAACTCATCCTTAATCGTTCGCTTGTTTATCATATCCATTGTGTCAACTCCCTGCTTTTTTCGCTTTCGTGGCGTCTTAAATTATCATGCATTATTTGTTCCACATATATTAAATCAACCTTTTATAGGTCTGCTTATGACATTTTTGATGTTTGCTGATAACAGCGTAATATATCTCATAAGAGGCATTTATACTTGTGATCAGCTTTGTCAATTGTTTGACTCTTTCTTAAACAATCTCGTCTTTTATTCATAGTTTTATTTTACATCAAAGTAATCTGGTGATATTTTGCTGTCAGCAAATATGGGTGATTGTGCCGTGAAATTTGAGTTTATTTCCACCAATAAATTGCAGCTATTTTGTTTACTTTACTATCATTGTGATGATAACCATGGACAGGAAGGTCATTCCACCCCGTCTTTCTTGTTGTATAAATCTTTGCCTGTCTGGGCCTTGCGGGCAAATAAATACAAACAAACGTACTATTAATATAGTGTTGAATTGTACCGTAGCTTAGCATCGGCCGAGTTTCCTTCAGTCTAGCGTCATTTGTACGACAAGTATGATAATTTAGAGGGCAAAACAGCTTAAGACGTACACATGAGTGGGTGGTTAAGCAATAACGCACGCCGCAGGATGATATACAAGAGATTTCGGTACGATGCGCGACATATAGCACGAGCCGATGCTAATTGTACCAAAATCGAGTGTATACCCAACTGCGGCGGGAGTTATTGCTATTATATTATATCGACTTGTGTGACTTTGTTGTCTTGCTTGGGTATTTTGACACTTTAAGCCCAAAATGCAGACCAGATATGAGCTGAAAATGCTCACGTGTTTCATTATAAATGTAGTTGTGTGTAAATTTAAACCTTTGCCACATCTTTGCAACTTCATTGAAAATATTCATGATCAACATCATGAACAATATTCACCGCATATTAATTCTAAAGGTCATTAAGTATACAAATATGTAATTAGCTGAAATACAAATACTTTCTTTGACTGCTGTCATTGTATCACCACTTTATATAGTAAGTGTAATTGCCTTTGGTCAAGTACTTAAAGCTCTGTATGCCAAACTGTGAAAGCTCATTAGATATGCAAATTATAAATTACATGACATGAAAATGTGAGATGACTTTCAATATTGTTTTAACCTTGTATCATCAATGCGCATAGCACGTTTCACCAACTTTTATCAATTAAATCCTGGTATATATCCCTAATTAGGAAGTTCGTTGAACCTGCAAATTAGGAATTGGCTGAAGTAAAAATGCTAAATGACTTTGAATAATGTTGTATCATAGTATCTGAAATGTGAATAGTAGGTTTCGGCAACTTTGGTCGAGTCAATTCGGATTAATATCCCTAATTAGGAAAGTTCATTTAATATGTAAATTAGGAATTGCCTGAAGTAAATATGCTTATTAACTTTCAATAATGTTTAATCATAGCATTTTCAATCCTGATATGATCAGCATTTGTAGCAAATCTCATCAAATTGTGTACAGTCGTTCTCAATTTATATCCCTTTTTTCTAAAATCATTAATTGTGCAATTCAGCAAAACAAATGCAAGTCACACCCACCAAAAACTAATCAGTTCTTGCCATTTGCTAACTGAATCTATGTATTAGATTTGATTCTGATCTGATGAGCCGTTTTTGAGATATCGGGCCAACAAGATAGACAGACAGACTCATCATTGACGTGTGTGAACACGTGAGCTAAAGACAGACGTATGAGAGATCGAACGTCGGAAATTCAGCGCCGGAGACCGAGCATTTTTAGCTCACGTGTTCACACACGTGAGCTAATATAATAGCGATGTCTGTCTGTCTGTCTGTCTGTCTGTCTGCCCATGTGTGTACGTGTGTCTGTCTGTCTGTTTAAACGACAATCTGCTTCAGAAATGTTTTTCATCATTGACTCCAACTTATTTTCACCAATAGGTGAGTTACACACCCATACTATATCTGTGTATCGAAATTTGGACTTCGGTCTTTGAAACAAAGCGGATTGTTTCGGATTAAGTTTAGATCGGTACGTTCAGATGCACCGACGGGATAATTTTAGAAAATGCTATGGGTCCGTTTTACCACTGCTATCAGTGCTAAAACAGCCTGAGTATTTTAGCATCGGTGGAATGAGTTCTCGTCCAATCCGAATGGCCCATGGTAGCATGATATAATATATTAATACCTTAACCTTCTTTTGCAGTGTGCCCTCAACGGCTGAGCCCTGACCTATACTGTTGTCAAAGGAATAGACTTGCGAATTAGCACTTTCAGCCTTGGCAAAATCAGTTTTCAAAATATAGTAAATATAGTAAAGTTATGGAGTTTTAGCAATCACAAATTCTGACAATTTTCAACCTTTTTATCAGCAAAAAATTGTTAAATTATGGAGTTCTAGTAATCATAACTTCTTCTTTAAAATGGTCATGAAAACGTGTCCATATCTTGTGACAAAGTGGTCGAACGGTGGTCTAAAATACAATGTAGTGCAAATGAAAGTGAAACTCTCTATCACCTTCAACCGTTAAGGGAAAGAACAGGTTTTTCAGAAATACGCTTGACTCACTCACGTTTCAAAGATTATGATACTGAAGATGAATGCCGGAAATGTCAAGAAAGGACATGGTCATAACACAGTTGCCAAAGTCCACCGGACAACAACCGACCTAGTTTACTCTGTGTGTAAGGTATGTGCCATTTCTTCATCGAGATAAGGGGCTCTAGCCATGATAGATGGATAATGTGAATCACTGTAGCAACCAAATATTCCCATCCACGCCACTGTGTTATCAGATAACATGAAATGTGCCGAGTAAGCAACAATCTACACTGAGCGATACAGACTAGATGAGTGATGCGCTACTTAGTCATGGATATACTCCCTGTTAAAAATCCTCACTCTTGGTTGAGGGGTACTGAATTGTCTGAATGGTCACATAGAAAAGAAATATAGGAATCAGTTGCCTTGAAATCTTACATAATTATTATTAATATCTCTGCTATTTATTGTTCAAACTGTCTCAGAGGTGTCTTGTGATTACAGTATATTTGTTCATTTTGAGGGGATGTGTGTTTGTCTGCAAATTCTACATGTCATCAATATTTCTGGTCTGTTATTAGTAGCACGACTCTTGATTTGTGATGTATAAAAATAAAAATAAATAAATAAATGGTTTATATTATCAATTTATTGGAATATTTATTTTTTAGGTTTTTTTTGTTTATTTTGTTTGTTTATAAATGTTTCTCTTCCATACATCAATATCCCTACAACTTACCGTTGCCCCGATACCAATAACTGATTATTCATATTTCTCATTGATTCATGGAAAAACTTTCCCTTAATTATTCTTTTTTTTCAATTTTATGCATCTTGTTTTGGATTCCTTCCAATGTTACCGTCGAGTTCTTGTTTCTTTCCATCGTCACACTTAAATTAAACACACAGCTTACCTCATTTAGCGGTTATCTATGTTCATCCCAATTCATGTGAAACTGTACGATGATGTGTTACTGAGACAAATTTATGCATTTTGCAGAGCAAACGTTAACTTGGCTCTGGCAGTTTCAGCCTAAATAGTAATACAGTCCTTCAATCCAACATTTGCGTAGACTGCAACATGGCGAAGACCCACACAAGAGTGAATCTTTCAGTACAACATCTGTGACACACGTTCAGAAGAGACTTTGAAGCCTTAATCTCGTTGACGAAACCACAAGGTCATACTGATAATCAAAACTATGTCAACGTTCGCTGGAAACTGCCCATGGCATTTCTGGTCAACCACGATGACTAGGCTGTATGTCCGCACGTACATTGCAGACGATGATGACGTACCGTATGGACTGAGCACACTGAACTCGATGGAAGTTGCACCGAAGCAGAAGCCTTTGCGTACCAGTCATGGCAGTCGGGTGTTTTGGGATGAACTTATGGAAGGATGGATGGATTCTTCTTTGCATTTATGTATCTATGCATTCATTTTTTTCTTATTTTTATAACACAACATAACATCTTTGAAACTTTCTTCGGTAATGTGTGAAAACCCATGTGTCTGTCACGTGAGTGATGAAGAAATAATCTCGTGAGGCGTTGAAGTCAATACGATTTAGTTACCTCTTTGAGAAAGCAAAAATATCTGATCATATTCTCAGCTTGCATAAATATATGTGACGAATATGAAATTGAAATTTCCGCAATTATAAAATATCGGTAATTTCATCTTGCCAAGATGGTTCGAATTACTTGGCCACTGTGACTGATTTCTGCATACTACCATATACATTACAGAGCAAAATGCCAATGGTAAGGTTTAACGTTACAAAGCCAGTGTTAAAAGTTTCCAAACCCTCTCCCTCATTTTCCTTGTATGTTCGCGTTTGTCTCGCCATCATATTCAGGTCATTGGAATGTCTAAACGTTTGCTGTTGAAACGATGATATTAATGCACGGTTTTCATCTTCGCCAGTGAAATCCAGGCGTTGTATATCCATGCAGGGCTACATGACTCTATCTACACCATACTACATAATTAAATAGCCGCTCTTTGACTCTCTCTTGCCATGATTTAAGCTTTGTGCAAGCCAGTTCAGCTATATGGCATGACCGACAAGGCGTTGTATCTTCAAGATTTCTGTTCGGCCCTTGAGGGCATACTATGGTGTAAGCTGTGTAGCAGACTACACCGATATTTGATGTGAAAAATGGGCTGTGAGAGAGTCTATGCAGCTGCAGCGACACATTTGACTTACATTACGCTGTGGGAAAAACTGAAGCAAACCCGATATGGCGACGCAGGTGCGCCGCCAGCTAAGCTGTTCGTGCAGAAAGATGGTCGTGCGCAATTTTTCAGCGGGCGGGCAAATTTCAAAACTAATCAGCGGGCGGGAAGAAAAAGTCAGTATTTTCTGTGGGCGGGGAAGAAATTTCATTTTTTCAGTGGGCTGCGGCGGGGAGAAAATTTTTGACAGTGGGTAACGGAAAATACGGAGAGGGAGGGGAAAGTCGTGCTTGATAGAACTTGTGGGGAGATATAAGCGCCTAACTTAGAGGGGCGCAATGTTCTAAGGTATAGTACTAGCTGCTTTCAAGGTTTTGCGCTGTCTGTGATTGCCTAGAGGACATTACGCGGGCAATGGGGAATGTCAGTGGTGGGGAGAGAGGGCAGTGGGGAGCTTGAATTGTTGTGGGGAGTGGGGAGCGGGCAGACCATAGATACTAGAGGGCAGTGGGCGTCAAAATTCAGTGAGAGGGCATATTAAGCTTATTCGTATATGCCATTTGGCAGTTACGAACAGCTCTACTTTACCCTCCAAATTTAGGTCAAGGTCAAAAATAAGTAAAATTGGTATATCAGCCTTCAAACATGTTTTGTGATGATTTTGCGAAATTGATGAAACTTACCAGTTGATGGCAACTGATGACGTCAACGAAGGCCCTCCAAAAAGACACCTGTAGTATCACACATGATTTCTCTGTCGTCACCACTGTAATAACTGGACCGTCATTGTTATTATTTTGCATCAGTTATTGATTAGCCAATATTGTGATCTCGCTGACAACGTGAAGACTTTATTGAGATGATCATGGCGGGACTTAAATGATACCAAAGTAACGGGTAGATTATTAACGTTCGGCAGTTATCATTAAACCAGAGAAACACGTTTACCAGCTAGATGTAGGACGAAATGTCTTCACACAGCGCATTATCAATATTTGGAACGTATTCCCTTGATCTACCTCAGTGAACACCTGTAAAAATAGAACTGACAAATACATAGAGGATGAACCTATGAAATACGCATTAGGCCCTTGGGTCCGAGAAAAAATCTTGTTCATCGGATTTATGGACTTTTTTGGACGAAGGTTCAGGAGCGGCGAGCAATTTTTTTAATTTTTTGCTGGCGATCAAATTAATAGTCATGGTGTATTAACCTTGACAAAACGGATAAATTTCAGCCAAAAATTGCAACAGTTTGTGTCGTGATTTGCAAAATTCAGACGTCGCAACAACGTGTTTACATAACCACAGAGTAACATATAGACAGAGTCGCAACACTTGCATGTCTTTTGTTCCATGGTCGTCTCGGTAGACTATTGGCTTTTCATATTAAAATGAGCTCCAAAGGTGTTAAACTTTTTGGAGGCTTTGTTTGTGGTTGATAATTACACGAGATTATGCGAAAAATACGACGAGATGGCATCGTACTGCCAGTCGCGTAGCAACCATAGTTACTTTGTGAGCTCTCAGGCCAGAAACACTGCTTCACGCCAATCAAAACATAACACGCCAGCAGTTTCATAAACATGTCCTTCCTTGACGCACGTGTAAAAGAGGGTATGACTGACCGTAACCATTGAGTAAAACCAGACAGTATCGATAAAAGACTTTCAAATTTGGTTCAAACACACTCATTATATATTCATAAAAATATGAGAGGAGTTCATTTTCCTGAAGCTCAAAACACTCCCGTTTTCGCCAGCACGTCAATTCTGCTCAGCACCACACTACAACAACAACACAAACTTTGCCGAACATACTTTCGCTTAACAATTGGCGAAAATCCGAAAATTACCGAAGGATTCATGGTCGGCACTCTACGGAAAAGAGAGGCTAGAGCAATTGAGGCGAGGCGAACATGGATGGGTTACGTAACCGCTTCACGCCTTAAACAATACCTGTTGCCACTCTATCTATCTTTCTCTATGACATAACAGAGCTCAGTGCAGACACGTCGGAAGTCTCAGTCAGAATCAAACATGCCTGCGAAAACCTGGCGAAGTGTAGGGCGCCGCCAGGGGCGGTACTAAAGTATTTGCAATGCAGAAGTATGAATTTTCCGAAATAAAAAAAAAACAACATTTTTTTTTCTTTCTGGCCTTATCATGAAACCAGCGAAGGCTAAACCACATGTACACAAACTGTGATTGCAAGGCATTAGAGCTTGATACAAAAGTATCATTCTGAATGTTTGGGATAAAAAATAACATACGGAAAACATCAAAGAAATCAATCAAAAAGTGTTTGTATATCGCTGAGTGACACATGGACGGCTTGTTTCCCAGTTTTCACTTGAAAATGCATGCGTACTTCACAGGTGTTCGAACTTAGACTAGTTATTCCCTCGAAATCATCAAAACTGTTGTAGTGTGATGCAAAATTATTAAGTTTTCCTCCTTTTTAGCAGAATGGAAATAGTCTTATTGCCACGATTCTTTGATGTTAACTATTGAATTACAGCTTTATCTAAAGCATCAATCCCAGTCAGTAATGGGACTGCAGATTAAAAGGAAACTGAAAACTTGCATTATGTGTATTTCTTTTATTCGTTTACAAAAATACACAAAAAAAAACTTATCAATGGTTGATAAAATTGTAAAAATGATGGTTTTCAGCAAAGGAGTTGAAATGGCATTTTCAATCTGCGAACACTCTCTGTAATTCTGCCTCACTCGCCACATGGAAACCAATAGTAAAGCCTGGTACAGTTGTATCATCGATTGCATTCCAATCACAAGGTGGCGCCCTCCTAAATTTCCGTGCCTGGCGAGGTCGTCTTCATTTGACATAAGGTTTTCATTGCTTTATTTTCTTAAACTGTCATTAAAAGATGAGGAAGAAATCTCGTTAGTGATAATAGGTAGACAGGTAGGAAGTTTGAGATGTCGACATATCACGATAGATGGAGAGATAGATAGATCGATATATAAATAGATAGATGGGTAGATAGATAAATAGATAGAGAGATTGATTGATAGATTGAAAGATAGATATAAGAGGCAGACGTACAGACAGACTGATAGACAGACAGAAAGATAGATAAATAGAAGATAGATATAAGACAGACAGATAGATAGATAGATAGATAGATAGATAGATAGATAGATAGATAGATAGATAGATAGATAGATAGATAGATAGATAGATAGATAGATAGATAGAGAGATAGGGAGATAGGTAGGTAGGTAGGTAGGTAGGTAGGTAGGTAGGTAGGTAGGTAGGTAGAACGAACTTACTCCGTGGGTTCAATCTTCCTGGCGTCATTGGCATCCCTTCATGAAGTTCACGTCTTGACTGAATGTATTGAGAAAGGTAAGGCTGTCCCGTGATTTCAAGGACTGCTTGGAATTCTGTCAGGGGTATCCTCTTTCTCTTGAGAATGTTGAATAGTGATCGAACTTGACTGAAGTTGTCTCGGTAAACCTAGGAGACGGATGAGAGTGTTTCCATAGTGATTCGTATATATATATATATATATATATA